>NC_139638.1:9866678-9926678 GCF_964638095.1 Poromitra crassiceps | reverse complement strand
CTGTTGACCCCTAACTCTACCCTAACACCTCAGACACAGCCCTCTGTTGACCCCTAACACTACCCTAACACCTCAGACACAGCCCTCAGTTGACCCCTAACCCTAACACCTCAGACACAGCCCTCAGTTGACCCCTAACACTACCCTAACCCCTCAGACACAGCCCTCTGTTGACCCCTAACACTACCCTAACACCTCAGACACAGCCCTCAGCTGACCCCTAACACTACCCTAACACCTCAGACACAGCCCTCTGTTGACCCCTAACACTACCCTAACACCTCAGACACAGCCCTCTGTTGACCCCTAACACTACCCTAACACCTCAGACACAGCCCTCAGTTGACCCCTAACACTACCCTAACACCTCAGACCCAGTCCTCTGTTGACCCCTAACACTACCCTAACCCCTCAGACACAGTCCTCTGTTGACCCCTAACACTACCCTAACACCTCACACACAGCCCTCAGTTGACCCCTAACACTACCCTAACACCTCAGACACAGTCCTCTGTTGACCCCTAACACTACCCTAACCCCTCAGACACAGCCCTCTGTTGACCCCTAACACTACCCTAACACCTCAGACACAGCCCTCTGTTGACCCCTAACTCTACCCTAACACCTCAGACACAGCCCTCTGTTGACCCCTAACACTACCCTAACACCTCACACACAGCCCTCAGTTGACCCCTAACACTACCCTAACACCTCAGACACAGTCCTCTGTTGACCCCTAACACTACCCTAACCCCTCAGACACAGCCCTCTGTTGACCCCTAACACTACCCTAACCCCTCAGACACAGCCCTCTGTTGACCCCTAACTCTACCCTAACACCTCAGACACAGCCCTCTGTTGACCCCTAACACTACCCTAACACCTCAGACACAGCCCTCAGCTGACCCCTAACACTACCCTAACACCTCAGACACAGCCCTCTGTTGACCCCTAACACTACCCTAACACCTCAGACACAGCCCTCTGTTGACCCCTAACACTACCCTAACACCTCAGACACAGCCCTCTGTTGACCCCTAACACTACCCTAACCCCTCAGACACAGCCCTCTGTTGACCCCTAACTCTACCCTAACACCTCAGACACAGCCCTCTGTTGACCCCTAACACTACCCTAACCCCTCAGACACAGCCCTCTGTTGACCCCTAACACTACCCTAACCCCTCAGACACAGCCCTCTGTTGACCCCTAACTCTACCCTAACACCTCAGACACAGCCCTCTGTTGACCCCTAACTCTACCCTAACACCTCAGACACAGCCCTCTGTTGACCCCTAACACTACCCTAACACCTCAGACACAGCCCTCTGTTGACCCCTAACTCTACCCTAACACCTCAGACACATCCTTCCACCGCTTCACTTGAATCACTTGGTTTGACCACGTAAAACTCTTTGGAAAACTGAATGGGAGATGAACTCCCATACTGTACGTCCCATGGTCCCATGCCGAACCCTGAAGAGGGCGTGACTTTGGCACTCTACTATTCAGCTAGTGAAACTACAGCAGGTACTGAGTGGACAAAATGAATAAAAGAGAGAAACAGATAAATATATGTGCTATTTTCATGTTTCTCCAGAGACACAAATTATTTTGCTGTACTTTGTCTTTGTGTCTTTATCTATCCACCCCCCCCTGCTTCCCTTTCTCTCTCTACCATCTCTCTGTCCTCCTCTCTCTCTCTCTCTCTCTACCATCTCTCTGTCCTCTCTCTCTCTCTCTCTCTCTCTCTCTCTCTCTCTCTCTCTCTCTACCATCTCTCTGTCCTCTCTCTCTCTCTCTCTCTCTCATAGTCTCTCTCTCTCTCTACCATCTCTCTGTCCTCCTCTCTCTCTCTCTCTCTCTCTCTCTCTCTCTCTCATAGTCTCTCTCTCTACCATCTCTCTGTCCTCTCTCTCTCTCTCTCTCTCTCTCTCTCATAGTCTCTCTCTCTCTCTACCATCTCTCTGTCCTCCTCTCTCTCTCTCTCTCTCTCTCTCTACCATCTCTCTGTCCTCTCTCTCTCTCTCTCTCTCTCATAGTCTCTCTCTCTCTCTACCATCTCTCTGTCCTCCTCTCTCTCTCTCTCTACCATCTCTCTGTCCTCTCTCTCTCTCTCTCTCTCTCTCTCATAGTCTCTCTCTCTCTCTACCATCTCTCTGTCCTCCTCTCTCTCTCTCTCTCTCAACCTCTCATAGTCAATCTCCCCCTCTCTCAACCTCTCATAGTCTCTCTCTCTCTCTCAACTCTCATAGTCTCTCTCTCTCTCAACCTCTCATAGTCTCTCTCTCTCTCTCAACTCTCATAGTCTCTCTCTCTCTCAACCTCTCATAGTCTCTCTCTCTCTCTCTCTCTCTCTCTCTCTCTCAACCTCTCATAGTCTCTCTCTCTCTCTCTCTCTCTCTCAACCTCTCTTAGTCTCTCTCTGTCTCTCTCTCTCTCTCTCTCTCTCTCTCTCTCTCTCAACCTCTCATAGTCTCTCTCTCTCTCTCTCTCTCAAACCTTGGCTCCTCTTCTTCGCCAACACCCCCCACCACCATCCCTCCTGACAAATGAGAGGATAATGAGAGTTGGTTGCAGAGAAGCTGTTTCAGGGCTGGACACTGTGTGTGCACACACACACACGCACGTGCACGCACGCACACGCACACACACACACACACACACACACACACACACACACACACACACACACACACACACACACACACACGATACGACAAAGTCTTGAAAAACAGCAACTGTAACGGACATTTCTGGAGAGAAACTATCAATTTAGGTTTAGTGAGCAAAGCAAAATGTCTCTTTCCTGGAAAAGCAACATAGCTCAATATATTTGGTGACCTACCTGAGGCTGTTTATTGTTTGGTCAAAGTTTTTGTGTTTACAAACTGCATGTGGGTCTCTGATGCCAGCAATCACTCTCTCAGAGCTGCTCTGTACTTTCACATAAGCTCATTATTTACCCAGGGTTTCTATTCCCCCTCCTCTTGTCTCAGACGCTCTTTCTTCTCCCTTCATCTTGATTTCTCCCTCCTCCTTGTACTTTCTCCCCTAATGGAATGGTTGTCAGCACTGGTTCCACGCGGGTGACAGGTGTGTGTGTGGTTCCACGCGGGTGACAGGTGTGTGTGTGGTTCCACGCGGGTGACAGGTGTGTGTGTGGTTCCACGCGGGTGACAGGTGTGTGTGTGGTTCCACGCGGGTGACAGGTGTGTGTGTGGTTCCACGCGGGTGACAGGTGTGTGTGTGGTTCCACGCGGGTGACAGGTGTGTGTGTGGTTCCACGCGGGTGACAGGTGTGTGTGTGGTTCCACACGGGTGACAGGTGTGTGTGGTTCCACACGGGTGACAGGTGTGTGTGTGGTTCCACACGGGTGACAGGTGTGTGTGGTTCCACACGGGTGACAGGTGTGTGTGTGGTTCCACGCGGGTGACAGGTGTGTGTGTGGTTCCACGCGGGTGACAGGTGTGTGTGGTTCCACACGGGTGACAGGTGTGTGTGTGGTTCCACGCGGGTGACAGGTGTGTGTGTGGTTCCACGCCGGTGACAGGTGTGTGTGGTTCCACGCGGGTGACAGGTGTGTGTGGTTCCACGCGGGTGACAGGTGTGTGTGTGGTTCCACGCCGGTGACAGGTGTGTGCGGTTCCACTCAGGTGACAGGTGTGTGTGGTTCCACGCGGGTGACAGGTGTGTGTGGTTCCACGCGGGTGACAGGTGTGTGTGGTTCCACTCGGGTGACAGGTGTGTGTGTGGTTCCACGCGGGTGACAGGTGTGTGTGTGGTTCCACACGGGTGACAGGTGTGTGTGTGGTTCCACGCAGGTGACAGGTGTGTGTGGTTCCACGCGGGTGACAGGTGTGTGTGGTTCCACGCGGGTGACAGGTGTGTGTGGTTCCACGCGGGTGACAGGTGTGTGTGGTTCCACGCGGGTGACAGGTGTGTGTGGTTCCACGCGGGTGACAGGTGTGTGTGGTTCCACTCGGGTGACAGGTGTGTGTGTGGTTCCACACGGGTGACAGGTGTGTGTGTGGTTCCACGCCGGTGACAGGTGTGTGTGGTTCCACTCGGGTGACAGGTGTGTGCGGTTCCACGCAGGTGACAGGTGTGTGCGGTTCCACGCCGGTGACAGGTGTGTGTGGTTCCACTCGGGTCAGTGGCGTGCCTGACCAAGTTGGTGCCCTAGGCAAGATTTTTGCTGGTGCCCCCCCCCCCCAAAGAAAATATAATAAAAATTATATCGCAGCTAATTCCACCACAAATACTTATACAGTCACACAAACTGACGTCATGTCACTGCTAAAACTGCTGCCTGCAGTGCAGGCTCAGAATCACCCTTCCCCCACTCTGGGAAAAAGCTCCGAGCAGGTAGAAGGGGGCACGGCCGCGCAGGGGGTGGGGTGGTATGGATTAGGGACCATGGTGAAAGTGCTGCAGCCAAGCCCGTAGGCAGGTTTTGGGGAATACCAAGGTCGTTTTAAAGCTGCGCGGGGGGCCCAGGGAGGGCTGTGCCCCCCCGGATAGAAAATTTTGTCAATTTTAAAGTAAAATGCTTCAATCTGGTGCACTTTGAGAGCAAAATTAAGAGGCTAGATCTATAAAGAACTACAGACATCATGTTAGATTAATATCCTCTTTAACTGTGCTGTTGCTTTAAAATGATACAAAAAATAAATGTCTCCCCATATAATATAATTTATATTCTGCATACAGGTCACATGGCAGAATACTGTTCAATTAAATAGAATGGCCCATCTACACAAACATCACTTACAGGGGAGTTACTTACCCATTCACTTCAATAGAACTGTCCCCAAAGTCTAGCCCCAATCTAGCCTCAATGCAAAATCTGAATGTTGTGAGTTATCTTTCTTCCTTCTATAGCACACAGAGAGGAAGCAAATTGTTGCATTTCTGATCAAAACTGTCACATTAAAACATCAATGACAGATAGATCTGGGGGCCGGGGCTATTTTTCCTTTTTTTTGGGGGGGGGGCATGACCTCGGTGTCCTCAATGGTAGCTACGGGCCTGGCTGCAGCCCAGGCAGCCAGAAAGCCAGAATTAGAAAAATTATTTCACTATTATTTAAAGACTTAAGACGTTGTTGTGCTTATTTTTTGTCTACTATTGCAAAATAATAGTAGGCCTATTATCATGAAAAAGTATTTGTAAAAAAAAAAAAAAAAAAAAAAAAAAAAATTTTTTTTTTTTTTACCCTCTCTGGCGCCCCTAACGGCTCAAGCGCCCTTAGCATTTGCCTAGTTCGCCTAATGGACGGCACGCCACTGACTCGGGTGACAGGTGTGTGTGGTTCCACGCGGGTGACAGTAGGGGTGGGAATCGCGGAGTAACTCACGATACGATACGGTCACGATACTTGGCCCTCGATAACGATATTATCACGATACAGCGATTCTGCGATAATCGATATATTGGAAGAAATTTAACCTACGATACATCACGATATCTGTGTAGCTGAAGAGAAAAAAATACCCCTAAAAGGCAAGAAGCAGGTATTATGTATTTATTAGCAGAATTGACATGAACTCACTCACTCATACCATTTTCGATACCACGGAGGAAAAATTACACGTCTTTTTTATTATCATTATTAAAACAAGAGAACAATGGCATATATTCACAATCTATTTTTAAGTTGTCTTAACACATTCACTGCCAGCCGTTTTTTTTTTACTGTAGGTAGGTTCTGCCAGAGGGTTTTTTTGAGGATTCTGGCTCATCTTTCAAGACCCGAGGATTCTTTTCTGCTAAGATTTTGTGAACACACAATATCTCAAAAGAACTAATAGAATGTGTGCTTTCTCTGTCTAAAAGAGTTAGTTTGTAGAGTTAGTAGTTATGTAAGCATTAGCAGTTGAATACAGCATGGTTTCAGCGTCTGGAAATTTATTCTGAGATAAACGGCTTTTTGTGAAATTCGATAGAACAGTCACTTTAACCATTCATTTTTGGCATCAGTAAGACGTCAGACATCTAAACAATAGTTTTGAACAGTAATTTCCTCCATAACAGCAGGAAACCCCCCTCTGCTTCCAACTCCTCCCTCCGTGGGCGTTCTCCTCCGCCCTCCTTGGCGGAGGAGCCAGGCAGCAGCAACTCGTTTGTCACAGACCCGCTGCCTGGCTCCTGCCTGGCAGTCTGGATGGGGCTCGCTGGATGGGTTTCGCTCGTTTCTTGGTGGTCCGGTTGAGAGCTCTGATGAAGCTCTTGCGATTCTGGGCTTATTTATGGTGCGTGTTTCAAAGTGTGCATCCAGTCTATTCTTGGAACCCCCCACCGTTGCCACCGCTGTGCATCAGCGCGAAAGTTAAAGCGTTTTCGCCATCCATTTTACTGTATGAGAACGGCTTCCTCGCGCTTTTCCCTCCAGTTTTGGCTCGCCTCTTTCTACTGTGGAGAGACATATCGCCACTCAGTGGGTCGGTAAAATAGATTATACACATTCAATACCTCCAATAGTGGTATAGGAGACGTAAAAGGGTTAGATCAACGTCCCACCGTCAAAAAAAAAAAAATGATTTTTTTTTTACTTAAAAACACGTCATTGGCAGTCAACCGTTGGATTTAGTTTGACGTAAAAACACGTCATTGGCAGTGAACGTGTTAAGTAGTTAGTGGGGGGTGGGGATGTTCCAGCTTTCATGTTTTATGTAGGCTACAATTCCCTCCAAAGCCTCCCTCAAGCTGAGCTGCTGCCCCCAGTATGCTCAGAGTGTAGCCCAAGACAGCCCAAACACCAACTCTGCATGTCCAGGATTCAGTTATAAATCTCAGTGTAGGCTATGCTGCCATCAGTGTGCCTCTTAGCCTAAACCAACCCCAATTAATCCATTCCAAACGAATCATCATTCATTAGGGTCTGGACGCTCTGCTATCCCCACTGATTCGCTTACGCACAGACTGGTTACTGTCTGTGTCAATCATCGATGACCAATCGCAGTAGCAAAGCAGGACAACTTTGACGATTCTGCACCAAAGAACTTAAATCGATAAGAACTGACGCTGGATTGTTCCCCTCAATGGTTCCACTGCAACATCAAGGCGGGAGCGCTGTTGTAAAAAAACAACAACACAGGCTTCGTCTCTTGCCTTCAATACTCTTTGTCTGCTACATTCGGGTACCTCCACCGGCAATGCGTTTAACGTTAAATTTACCGTAAATTCCGGACTATAAGCCGCACCTTTTTTCCCGTTTTTTGGCCTTTTTTGGCCCCTGCGGCTTATATAACGGTGCGGCTTATCTATGGATTAAAAAAAATAAAAATAAATAATAAATAAAAATATCTCTCTTTTTTAGCACTCTTTCTAACTATAAATCCACTTCTGTTTTAATTTCCTCTCTTGCCCTCTTTTCACCACACTGTATGACACTGTATGACACTGTATGACACTGTATGACACTGTAAATAACAACACAGGTGGTGTTGTGTTATGTTGTTTTGTTGAAATGTTAATAAATGGGAGCATTACATATGGTAATTAAACATTAAAACACAAAAAAAAAAAAAAAAAACCCACTAAAACACCCGCGGCTTATAGTCCGGTGCGGCTTATATAAGAAAAAAATAGTCAACTTTGCAGGTGCGGCTTATACACCGGTGCGCCTTATAGTCCGGAATTTACGGTAGCTGCAATCTACAAGCCGGGTCCATGTATCAACAGATTACGAACAGCAGTGTTCGTCCAATCAGGGCCGTCTGTGGCCCTTATTGGACGAACAGCGTCCTGAAGTGAGGGGGAAAACATGGTGGCAAATGTGAAACTTTCTCTTCCTATATGAAATCCACTCAGTGAAATGTGTTTCTGATCACATAATATGCAAAGGAGCAGGCGGGCGGGGCACGCTCCTGGCTCGTGCAACTCCCCCCGCCTGGCCCACAATGCATTGCACGGCTGCCTCCAATACACATGAATGGGAGCGTAAACACACAACGAGGAAGTGGATGCAGCTGGAGAGAGTCTCCTGGGCCGTCATGCTCTCTCTCTCTCTCTCTCTATCTCTCTCTCTCTCTCTCTCTCTCTCTCTCTCTCTCTCTCTCTGTGTCTCTCTCTCTCTCTCTCTTCTAATCCATCAATCTCTCACTTTTAATCTATTTCTATCTGCAAACATTACACGCATCCCTTCTTCCTCCTCCATTCCCCCCCCCCCCCCCCCCCCCCCCCCCCCCACACACACACACACACACACACACACACACGCACACACACACACACACACACACACACGGGGGACATGCAAATGATTTCTTGTCCAGACCAAAGCGTGTTGCTGTTGCCAACACAAACACTATTTCCACGCCAGCTGATGACAGTGGGATGAGAAGGGCTCTAGCATGTATTACCATAATACAGTCTGTCCATATAGAGAGGCAAAGTGACCGCCTACTTCCTGCTTCAGCACTGTACCAGAGATTTTCATCCGCCATTTATTTTCCCATCCACATTTCGTAAAATGCTTATAGTTTTACTGGTTCAAACTAAACGGTACAGATATATTTAGAAACAGGAGAGATCGCATAACATTTCACTGGGACCAAAACATTAAAAAAATGCGGGTTTAAAGAAAATATTTTTTCGATGTTGTTGTTTTTTAGTTTTGGTCCGAGTTAATGTTCTATGGTCTCTCCCGATTATAGCGTTAGCTGAACCGTTTGGTTCGACGAAGTACAGCTATTTTATAAGCATTTTACAAAATGTCTATGGGAAAATAAATGGCGGATGACAATCTCTGGTACAGTGCTGAAGCAGGAAGTGACGTTCCACTTTGCCTCTCTATTATGGATTGGCTAGCTGTGGAGATGACAGGATTCCACCTCAATGACAAAAGCACAAATATCACTTTTATTTCACACAGACATACAGAGGAATAGATAGATAGATACTATGTGTGTGTGTGTGTGTGTGTGTGTGTGTGTGTGTGTGTGTGTGCGTGTGTGTGTGTGTGTGTGTGTGTGTGTGTGTGCATGTGCGCGCGTGTGTGTGTGTGTGTGTGTGTGTGTGTAAATCAGTTGAGATACAGTATAAATGTTACTCTCACTATAAACTGCAAAGTCCACAGATGAAGCTGTTGTGGGTTCCTCTGCTCGGGGTCGTCTGAGGACAACGGGGCTGGCAGGCTCCTTCAAGCAGTAGCTCTTTTGAAAAATGGCACTTTCACTTCCGTTGTCTGAGATGTGACTAAAGTTAAATGACAGCTTCTTAATCTTCTCTTCCTTTTAGCCGAGCCTGGGGGGGCCGCTTGTCAAACGAAAACTCTCTTCTCAGTGTAGAAATAAATAAACAAGAAAATGCCGAGTAGCCTATCCTGTAAAGAGACACTGGTTGAGGGAGGGGAGTTTGTCTCTGAGTTTGATAGAAAATATGTGTCGAATAATTTCTCATCATCAGTGTTCAGTATTAAATCTAAATATCTAAATATTTTCTTTTGCACTATAAAGGATTTTTGAGATTGTGTTAAAAGGGTAGTCATAATAAGCCCCGGCTTCAGGCTTTTCAGGCTTTTGGTCCTGTTTGATCTATATGAAAATTCTTGTATTGATTATTGATTTCTGGAATAATATGACCAAATAAACTAATCAATTCAATTCAATTCAAATATGTGTTGAGTCATTTCTCATCATCAGTGTTCAGTATTAAATGTGTTGAGTCATTTCTCATCATCAGTGTTCAGTATTAAATATGTGTTGAGTCATTTCTCATCATCAGTGTTCAGTATTAAATATGTATTGAGTCATTTCTCATCATCAGTGTTCAGTAGTGACTGAGGGCAGCGACTTTAGAAGAGCCACTATCGAATCGATCGCAGCAAAGGCGCTTGTTTCTGCTTTCAATCATGTTGGGCTGGAATTGTGAAGCTAATGAGCTGGCAGATTACACCGCTGTTTGATCTCTCTCTTCTATTTAATCTTACTGTGTGGCCATTTAGGCTTATAGCCATCTGCAAAACATACATCGTGATACCAACCGCTGTGGGCGAGCATCAGCTCCATACAAGGAGAGAGTGTTGTTTTGTTAGGATTGGGCATAATTCATACATTTCACACCTGTTGTGCAAAAAAATAAGAAAAAAAAAATTCAAATTCTACTGGTAGACAGGAGGGACTATTTTCTTTTACGAGACATTGCATTTGTGTGTGTGTGTGTGTGTGTGTGTGTGTGTGTTTTTATTACCATTTTCAATAATCCATGGGGCCGTATGGTAGTGCAAATAAATAAAACATACAACAACAACAAACAAACAAACAACCTGCTGTCATGTAAACCAGTGTAGGGAACAGGCTTTGTGTTCATCCCAACTGTCAGAGTCCAGGCCCTGCATGGCCAGGATGCCTATTAATACTCATATTCATCATTCATTCATTCATTCATTCATTCATTCATTCATTCATTCATTCATCCATTCATTCATCCTAAATTAATAATAGCCCCAGTGTAGAGACCTATTTGCATGTATTATACCCATCATGAACACTGGCTGTTTCTAGCCTGGATACAAACACGTACACATGCTATATTGACAGTATGTGTTTGTATTAATCAAACAGTTACTTGCCCTGTTCTGAAACCAGCTGTTCCATACAAACGTCCCACACAAGGGGCTCCAACATGCAACTAAATCATTTCAGTTGACCACTGAACCGCAGATTTATTTAAAAAATCTAATGTGTTCCTGGCCAGGTTAAATGGTAATTACAGTCATTTTCAGCCTACATGAGCAATAACGAGCATATTGCTGTATATTGTTGCATATTTCTCTTACCCTAGCATTCTTTCTCTCTGTCGTTCTGTCTGTCTTGCAGCTTTCTGTCCTTTCTCTTACCCTACACTACGCTATTCTACCCTACCATACCCTACCCTACCATACCATATATAGTTAGCACCCGGCTACGTGCGGACTTGTTACTGTGGTCTGAGGTAGAGAAGAGAGTTTATTTTATCGAACTCACAGTCCCGTGGGAAGATCGAGTTGAGGAGGCTTATGAGCGCAAGAAAGCTAGGTATGCTGAAATGGCAGCAGAGGCAGAGCAGCGAGGTTGGAGGGCTCGAGTGCGGCCTGTAGAGGTGGGCTGCCGTGGTTTTGTGGCAAAGTCCGTTATTGCCCTACTAACTGAGTTGGGCATTCGGGGACGGAGCCTGAAACTTGCGGTTAGCAACATGTCTCAGGCAGCAGAACGAGCAAGTGAATGGCTGTGGATAAGGAGGAAACATGCTAGCTGGGGAGCTCGCTAAGGTCAGATTGATTGTTGTTGGTCATGATTAACGGTCCGCATCAACAGGGCTGAATCATTGACGGTGGTGGTGTAGTTAGGGATTGTTTGTTGTTGGTCATGATTAACGGTCCGCATCAACAGGGCTGAATCATTGACAGTGGTGGTGTAGTTAGGGATTGTTTGTTGTTGGTCATGATTAACGGTCCGCATCAACAGGGCTGAATCATTGACAGTGGTGGTGTAGTCAGGAATGTCATACCGAACCGACCTGGATAGCTAGGCGTAGATAGTGAGGTAATATGCATTTGTGCGGTGGTAGCATGGAGGGGGGTGTTTCCAGGACGCTGGATTACACCGTTAAGCCTTCTTGAGGTGTCGTGGGCCTAACTTAACGAAACATCGGTGAAGGAAGGTGCCCACTTGAAAACCCCAATGACATGCTTCATACTGCTGTTGGCTAGGGTAGGTAACTGGTGATTTGTGTCTTGTTTATTAGTTTGTTAGCCTGTTAGCTTGTTTTATTCTGGATTGGGCTTCTAAATGTGTTTTTCCTCAGATTTTGGCACAAGGGATAGTAACATCTTGTCCTGTGTATTAATTAATACCCTACCCTACACTTGAAGGGATTATTCACTTTTTTCCTCATTCCTCATCACCCTTTAGCTTAGCTCTGGTGTCCTACAGAAGCCTGGAAATGACAGCTTGTTATCTGCATAGCATATCTAGTGTATGGCAGGCAACCTTTGAAGCATGCTCACACCATATTAAACATACATGTCCATGCACAAATACACGCACGCACGCACGTACGCACGCACGCACGCACACACACACACACACACACACACACACATACACTCCATGTGCACTGAAGCAGAAAATTGGCGGGCGTGTCAGACTTTTGTCCAGATATGATCTATGAGATGAGGCAGTGAAGCTTTGCCACTCTATATAATCTAATATGACAGCACCATCTCTCATCCATTAATCATACATACACACACACACACACACACACACACACACACACACACACACACACACACACACACACACACACACACACACACACACACACACACCTGTTTTATTTAAGGTTATTGACGTGAGACATATCAGATTAAGATGAATTGGCAGTTAATTGATAACATTTTACCATCTCAGCTCTGTAAATTTAGAATTCATGCCTATTTTAATTTCTCCTCTAAAGTGAAAAAGAGATGAATCTGGTAATGGAAAATCACACCAATACCCCTCAGAATCGATGCAGGTTTATATGTTCAGAATCCATTGTACTTCACGCTGTTAGTAAACAGTTAAGTGTTAGCGTTCAATAGCCACACAAAGTTCAGTAGACTGCTCAACTGTGAAATAGACCTTCATCTGCAGGAAATTATTGCATAATGAACCCAATTATCTGTACTCACAGACTCAGGGAATCCTGTTGAATGAAAGACATATTTAATGACCTGATCCCCACAGGGTGGATGCTAAAAAGCACAGAGAACTTCTGATCTTTGGGGGATAGAACATTGTTGGTGGTGTTTAGCCTTGTCTACTGTACAAGTTAAGTTGAGTTATTTTACTATACTATATTTTACTATATACATCTGATTTTCAAGTCGGATCTGTGTGTCCAGACCTAAACAGCCTATCTGCATGGGTTGCTATGGTAACGACGTGGGCATCAGTAAATACGTACGTTGGTGACGTGGTTTTCCTGCACAGAAGCATTTTATGACCAGTTGCGAGTGACGTTCAAATCAGATTTGGTGGATCTGTGCGTCCGCACTCAAGTCACATCACGTCGAAAGCAGATTGGAAACTCCCTCCATAATGTGGTTTGGGACAAGTGACACAAATCAGACTTGGAGCGTCCAGACTCATAAAACCAATCTGGATAAAGTCATTAATAGGTCACTAAAGTTCACAAATCAGATTTGGCCTCCTAGTCTGAACATGGCCAGAATCCACCCTCAAGAACTTAAAATAATAATAAGTTCAGGGCGCCCATGAAATTGATGTAACACATAATGATCACGTATGATCATACATTGATTGATAATTTAAGATGTAAGAGCCAGGAAGAAGTGAGAAGTTTTCTTTGTTTTGTTCCCAGAGAAATAGCCAGTATAGCATCACTCCTATTTCAGCTCCTTCTCTCTCTCGCTGGTACCAATTACTATATAATTACTGTAGGCATATGGGTCCCTATTCTCCCACAGGCCTTCGGCGCTAAAACGGGCCTTAAACGCAAAAAAACGTGCCTTGCGCCTGTTTCGGGAAAATAGCAATAGGCTTTAGGCTGCCAAATGCGCTTTAGGCCGAATGGGCGTGGCGGAGTCCCTGAATGCGCCGAAGTGGGCGTGGCGGCGCTAAATACCGGCGTACTACTATCTTCCAGCCATCTTCCGACCTGGCCGACTTTTAGCGCTTTGCGCTTTTGAAAAGCTGGCCTAAAGCAGGATTCTGTGCACCAGGGACAGGAAAGTGAATGGAGAATACAATATATAGAAAAAAATACTTTAGAATACAATAGAATATAAGATTGCAACCCTTCTCAGGCTTTTTGGGTGAAGCTGTAATGCAGTTTCATAAATTTAGTTTAGGCTATCATAATAATCCCCATTTATGTGTAATATAGCTCTACGTTTTATTACCCCCCCCCCCCCCGAAATTAGCTAGGCTACTAATATTACTAATATTCCTAATTAATATGTATTATTATTTCATTCAGATAATTGACATTATAGGCATGTATATCGTTTAATGTGAGAGAAAGGGAGAGAGAAAGAAAGAGAGAGAGAAACTGGATCAACTGTTGTGTAGCGCTTCTTCAAACCCCACTCTTCATTACAGCTATTCATTACAGAATTGTCTGTTGTATTTATTTTTTCTGTGTGCAAAGCATAGAAAGTTATAATTATTTCCAAATGTTTCCCCCGTCTGTGGCAGCGGAGCTGTCCGAGGTGCTGAACAAGCGCAGCGCATAGACGGCCACCTGGGGCGGCTCACTCAGGCGGTCCAGGACTGGGCGCGGGGCGTCGGCGGGGTAATTCTCCTCCCCAAACAGTGCGCGATGGTACATTTGAACCTGAATGGATAGATGAATAAACAACTTAAGTAAAGAGTTGTTTTGTAGCTATTCAAAATGAATGGTGGACAGATATATCACCTGATTCGCCAGCACCATCTTCTCCTCAGCTGTGAATTTAGTGGATCGGTTTTGGTCTGCCATATTGATCACACTGCGCCAGCTGCTGCCAATCTGGCTTTTAAAGCCCCTCTGATTGATTACTGAAGATTTTATTGAGAATGAACATATTTGTCAGAGCCTGTGGGCAGGGGGTGGGGGGGACGCATATATAGGCCAAATAAAATACTATTACTCAATAATAAAATCCTGTAAATTAAATAGAATTAAGTTATCAGATCCAGTAAAAGTGATAGGTGTCATTCAGAGGATGTTGCATCGTGCAGTGGGGGAGGAGAGATAAAACGATATCATTCTGGCCATCTAATCTCATGACATCCAGCCATAGGCAATATTTTTTTCTATCAGATGCATTTAGAAATTATTTTCACTTTGGTCTTGCTATAGTGTAGCGTATTTACATGCTTGCAGTATTTTAACTGCAGTTATTGGTTTGAGAAGCATAATAATATGGAATAATAGCCTATATATGGAGATAGACAGACCGGATGAAGGGAGGGGGGGGCGGCGGAGCCCTTGGCTTTGTCTGGTTTTACCGGATTTGTCCAGGAATTGGAGCTTAAAAGGCAAGCGTGTGTCTCTTCCCTGCAATTCTCCAATGAGCGGACAATGCATAATTTTACGCTTAAAAGGCGTGGTTATAATGGTTGAGGCTGAGTTTAGCGCCGATACCAAGATATCAAGTGCGCCTTTCCACGCCCACTGCTTTGCGCTGCGGCTGGCGTTCGGCCTAGAAACTGCGCGGCTGCAACGATAGAGCCCATGGGCCCCTATCGTTGCATCGGCGCAGTTTCTAGGCCGAGCGGCAGGCGCAGATCAAAGCAGTGGGCGTGGAAAGGCGCACTTGATATCGTCGTGCTGGCGCTAGATGCAGCCCAAAGCATTACAACCACGCCTTTTAGGCGTAAAATTATGCACCGTCATGCTCATTGGATAAGTGCAATAAACGAATCGCACGCTTGCCTTTTTAGCTCCAATTCCAGTGATCCCGCAAAACCAGACGAAAGCCAAACGCTCTGCCCCCCCCCCCCCCCCCCCTCCCTTCATCCAGCCTGTCTGTCTGCATTATAGGCTATTATTCCATATTATTATGCTTCTCAAACCAATCTAACTGCAGTTTCAATACTGCAAGCATGTAAATACGCTACACTATAGCAAGATCAAAGTGAAAATAATGTTCTATGCATCAGCTAGAAAAATATAGCCTATTAGATTGGTGAAAGTTTGTCCAGAAAGATATCATTTTCTCTCGCCTGCTGCAGGAAGGATGATGCACATAAATATACCCTACATTATGTCAAGTCATTGCATAAATGTGTTTTTATTGTAAAACTAAATGTGAAATAGGGCCAAGTTATTGGACGGACATCACAGTATAGCAGATGCCATTAGAAGCGCGTTCCGAAGCGCGTTCCGCTGTTACTTCTCTAAATCACGTTAACTCGACAAGGGGTATATATATGCCCAGGAGGACATATATGTTTCACATAGGGTGGTGTTTTCATTTCGAGGTTTTATTTGGTCCAATATTGAAATGTTGACAATGGCAGGCTGTGTTACCATTACACATTAATTTAGAACTACCTTTTATATCTATTTTGGCTCATTTGGTGGCTATTTAGTAGCGAAATGAAGAAACACAATGCATGCTGGGAACTCAGAGAGAGAGAGAGAGAAGGGTGACAGAGAAGAAGCAGTGAAGGCAAAGAATAGGCCTGCTTTTGAAAAGCGCAAAGCGCTAAATGTAGGCCAGCTCCCAAGATATGACTAGGCTGGTATTTAGCGCCGACACGCCCACTTTGGGACTGCGCCACGCCCATTCGGCCTAAAGCGCATTTGGCAGCCTAAAGCCTATTGCTATCTTGCCGAAACAGGCGCAAGGCACGTTTTTTTGCGGTTAAGGCCCGTAATAGCGCCGATGGCCTGTGGGAGAATAGAGCCCAAGGTGTCCATAAAAGGAGGCTGTGAAAAAAGCCTCCAAGCGTCTGCATTTTCTCACTGTGATGGCAAGAAATGGGCTCCCTGTAGAAGACCTGGTGGATATCTATAACACACTGATCAGACCATGTCTAGAATATGGGAGTGTACTGCCTGTGGGCTGTACGGCTAAACAACGAGCCACCATGGACAGGGTTCAGAAAAGGGCTGTCAAAAAAATGATGAGGTTCAAGGACGTCTCTTTGCATCTTCCTGATCTGCAGACATGAAGAGAACAGGTCACTGTGAAGCTGATTCAGGACATGATGCACCAGCCTAACCACCCGCTCCACCACATCCTCCCTCCTAGTAAGAGAGAAAGGACTGGCCGTGTTCTGCACAGAGGCAATCAGTTGTCTTTGCCAAAAACCAGAACAAATAGACTGAGAAACTCCACCATCTCCTGTGGCGTCAGGCTTTTTAATGGGCTGTAGTTAAGCGTTGATTGTATTTTTGATGTTTGATGTACATTCTGCATAATTCAATCATGTATTGCAAGTCAGAATGATTAAACTCAAACTCAAAACTCAAACTCAAGCTCAAAATAGAATTGGCTGCACAAAACACCCTTAAATCTTCTCCATAAGGTTAAACATTTGAAGGAAAACATAAGCATAAGATTTAAGGGTGTTTTGTCCAGCCGATTCTATTTTATGGACACCTTAACCGACTCTGACTCTAAGGGAAATCTTAATGGGCCCAGGCCCTTAACAAAACAGCAGCCAGGAACAGGCCACAGTAGAATGTCTGCTAGAAAACCGGGCTTCAGGGTGCATATTAGGGGTGGGGGAAAAAATTGATACACCATAGTATCGCGATATTTTGCCTGACGATATTGTATTGATATTTGGACGCCAAATATATATATATATATTTTATATATATATATATTAAAAAAAAAATATATATATATATTTTTTTTTGCAGGCCATGCCATGCCATGTCATCTGCCCGAAGTGCCCGATGTTAAAGTCCACGCCTGCAGTGGCGTATTGAGTCCAGAGAAGCTTAATAATGTAGCCTACATGTGGGGCCAAAACAAAACAAAACAAAACAAAAAAACACTGCATGTTTTACTTCCGGTGAGGTCAAGGAAAAGGTAGGAAAAGGAGTTAGACAATATATCGAAATATCGCAATATTCAATATATCGCAATATTCAATATATCGCAATATTCAATATATCGCAATATCGGCGATATTGCAATATCGCAATACTATCGTATTGTGACTCAAGTATCGTTTTAGTATCGTATCGTGGGCATCTGGCGATTCCCACCCCTAGTGCATATTAGGAGTGGACAGCAGCTGTATCCCTTCCTTTGGTACGTCTGTGTTTGCAACACATGGGTGACTGACAGACTGACAGACTGACAGACAGGGAAGAGTCTGCATCACCATGACAGACTGACAGGAATGCACTCACTCACTAAGTGTGTGTCAAGTGAAAATGGCGTCGTGTCGGGAAGGAGGGAGCTCGACACAACGGAATTGTCAAGTTACATCTAGTAGAGACAAGGCTAATGCTAGAGAAGCCGTGCCTGTTAAATATACCGTTAGATTGCAAGTCTGTTGCGCCATTTTCACCGTCTAAGAATAGGAATATCTAGGAATATATATGAGGAATAATAAAAAGTATCTGTGTTTAAAAAAAAAATCTTTCAGCCAACCACAACTTTCTTTTCTGTCAGAAATACACATTCAGTTTCATAAATCAAGTTAGTGTATGGTACTCTTATTTCACGCTCTCTCTCCGCTATCCGCTACAGCAGGGATGTCCAAACTCTTTTGAATAGATAATGTGAAATTACATTTGCATTGCATCATATGGGTTATACAAATCAAAATCACATACAATACAATTGTACTCTAAGGATTTTGTTTACCATCTGAAAATATTATTACTGCCTGTGTTGTTCCTACTTGGTGCTTGTACAAACTCTATGATAGTGCTGTCATCATTAGGTGAACAAAAAATGTGAATTGAACTTGCTTGATGAACCAATGCTGTGTGGAGGAGGAGCCACATATATTTTGAGAGACAAGCCGAGGGCCACTTAAGATCGGTCAAAGGTCTGCATCTGGTCCGCGGGCCGGACTTTGGACACGCCTCCGCTACATCTATCATTAGATCAACCAGCATTCGACAGAATTCCTCAACACAAACAAGATACATCCAGGCGGTGTCGACGTCATAGAATACGCATGGTCAATGGATCAGCGTGGGGGAAATCCTCCCGTTTTCCCCCATGGCCACCCACACACACACACACACACACACACACACACACACACACACACACACACACACACACACACACACACACACACACACACACACACACACACACACACACACACACCCACACACACACACTAGGGCTGTCACTTTTCATTCGAAATTCGAATTCAACTTCGAATGTGGGGGAGGAGGGCATGTTCGAATGTATAATTGACCTGTTCGATTTTTATTTTATTTTTTTATTTTTTATTTTTTATTTTTTTATGAACCAAAATTAACCAACTGCTGCTTGCTGGTAATGTTAATCCCATGTCAGAAAAAGTCTCCAGATTTGTCGCGTTAGTCTCTTCCGAGAAAGATTGTCTCCAGGGTCTGAAAAGTTGTCTCGAGTTGGATGCAGCCAAGTTTGTGAGGCAGTGTTGTGACTGTGAGCGTCCAAGCTAACACGTCGGGCTGATGCCCGGTGGCCTGGCCTGATTTTTTTTTTTTTTTTTAATTAACCAAAAAACTTCGAATATATTCGAACGAATTTCGGGCAATTAAAGTTTGTTCGAACTTTATTTTGGGAAAAAGTGACAGCCCTAACACACACACACACACACACACACACACACACACTCACGTTACAGGAAGTAACGTGACCGAAAGTATCTATGCCTAAGCACTGTGTAATTGCATTTGATGTCAGCGTCAAGTTACTAAATAACCACTAAACATTGATGAATGAGGCTGGTATACATCGGTCGCTAAAGCCGACATTTTGCAAGGGGAGGTTTGATCATGTTTTTTGTCACACTATAACGTCTCTGTAAATCGTGACGTGTGATCATCTGTCTTCTAGAGACCATCGTGAGTGGACCAAATAAGAGGAGGAGAGAAAGAGCAAACACATGAGACCTGCTCAGAATACTGCAGGGCTGATAAGTGATGTTGACTTTGATGAATCTTGTGCGTTGGCTCTTTAAACGAGCCAGCTGGGAAGTTAATTTACAGATGGGTAAGGACACACTGTGTGCCTGCCTCCTGTACTAGTAGCATCCCTCCCGTAAATTGCTCATTATTCACTGAGATTGAAGTCTGGGAGATGACCTCAGGCAAGAGGACTGACTCCCAATGAGAGGAGGAGGAAGAACAGAAGCCTCAGGCAAGAGGACTGACTCCCAATGAGAGGAGGAGGAAGAACAGACGAATGAGGAAGAGGACTGACTCCCAATGAGAGGAGGAGGAGAACAGAAGAACGAGGAAGAGGACTGACTCCCAATGAGAGGAGGAGGAGAACAGAAGAACGAGGAAGAGGACTGACTCCCAATGAGAGGAGGAGGAAGAACAGACGAACGAGGAAGAGGACTGACTCCCAATGAGAGGAGGAAGAAGAACACTCAGGCAAGAGGACTGACTCCCAATGAGAGGAGGAGGAAGAACAGACGAACGAGGAAGAGGACTGACTCCCAATGAGAGGAGGAGGAGAACAGAAGAACGAGGAAGAGTAGGTGATGAAGACCATTGGATCATTGGACGTGAATATACTAGGGGTGTCACGATACACTCAGTTCACGATACGATACGATACACGATATTGGGTTCACGATAACGATACGATACGATATTTTAACAATATTTTTTTGCGATCGATTTGTAAGTTGAGGGGGCATCCTCCATAACCTGACGCTGCCAGATGGACGGTATAGCTCCACATACGTTTCACTAAACCAGTCGATCTGGGAATGCAGTAACCAGACCCGCTGACGGAGGCGGGCACTTTTTCCAAGCTACTTGGCAGGTGATTGGATGACCCATCTGTCTATCACCGCTGGTGGGTGTTAACTTCAACCAATCAGATCGCCGAAGGTGCCTGTGCCTGATCTCCGTGGTATTCATTGATTAGTCCTCACGGTCGTAAAGTCACCTTCGAAGCATGAAGTTAGATTATAACGAACTAGTTGTGTGGCTTAGCCTTCCCAAATGTTGAGGGTCGTTTTTTAGAATTTAATACATAGAATTGGGAACGTTACATTCAATTTCATTCAGACTGCCTGTCACTTCCGCGGCGGCAGCCATGTTGACGAGTGAAAAGAACTACAAAGACCATGTACCCACTACTTGCCCAGACGAGCCTGAGCCCGCCTACCTGCCGCTGATTCGTCGGGCTGGCATGGTTTGGCCAATCATCTTAACTGCCTGTGCATGACAAGATGGATTACGTCGAGAGAATCTCTTTTGATCTCGCGAGGTTATCCATCTTGCAAGCAAGGTTACATCCTCCACGCTAATTTGAGTAATTTCACCATTTTCATCCTCCGTGTCTGTAACGTCCCTCGTCTGTTCAAACAAAGCAATGAAAAGGAGAGCGAGCATGCAATCAGATGCAGATCAGTGCCACCATGTTCAGCTTCTTTTTCTCACGATATGAGATTTCATCTCAACGATACATATTGTCACGTTTTGATATCGCGATATATATTGTGACATCCCTAGAATATACTTTTCATTTCAAAATAAAAACCTCCTTAAATGTGTCCTTAACAGTTGCAGACGATGATGACGGGCCTTGAAAGCAGTTTGGTGATAAAATATCAGGCAGCCAGTTGCTTTACTCATTGTGTTGATTTATATGCGAGTAGCCTAAATGACATGGGCTCAGTGCTGAAGGATGTTGCCTTGAAGATTCACTCCAGCCATTCATCAGCGTAGGAACCATCTTCTTCAACTTCAGCCTCCTTCAACTTTCCTATTCATCGTGAGGCTGGGATGAAAGCATCGTTTTAATGGTCTGTAAAGCAACTCTAATGAATGGAATCCTGCTGAGTGCTCTTGACTCACTTCAACTTGTTCTCATTAAAAAGTCAAATTAACTTACTGTGGGACTAACTAATGGGGGACATCTGTCATGTGTCTTAACAAGGTCTGTGCCGTTTAAAGACAACGCAGTTGGCTGACAATGATGGATTTCACCACTGATTTACAAAGAGCAGCGATATGGATTGTAAGCGAATTCATTTTCTTTTTGTTGATGCAAAAATGTGTTTTTGCGCGATTGTCTTCTTCAGAATATACGTTTTACAGAACATAATGCAGCTTTCGAGTAAACCCCCCCGCCCGCCACCACCATTTCATACTTGAACAAATTTTTTGTCCCATCTGTTATCTACTGAGTAAAGGTCCTTACACATCAGGAGCGTTTTTTTTCGTGCGATTAATTCGCACGTCAATAAAATTTTCCAAGCCTATAGCAGTTAATGCAACCCTGCATACCAACGGCGAAGTTTCGCTGAGCGTTATTGCGGTGTTTATTTTTTCGAACCACGGTCGATTTTTCAGAAATTTGCTTCCGACGTGTACACATCTGTGGCTGTGATTGACAGGTGGGTCAAAACTCGCATCGCAATTTCGTGCCGTATATTCACATCGCTCTTGATGTGTAAGGACCTTAACTTTTGTCACTGTGTTAGAATGACTAAACATGTCATATCAAATATATTTGGCATTTGTTTTGCCACTGCCACGCCCACTTAGGAGACTGGTCAGCCATTTAAGTTTCATACCATTGACAGACAGCCAATCACAAGCTGATGACCATGCCCATTTAGGAGACCGGAAGAGTACCATTCCTTATGATTGGCGGAGCCTGGAGTGGGGTGTCTCTATCTATTAAAGGTCTCTTTTATGACTAATCGGGCTGGCAGAAGGCAGGACCCTGCTAACAACAACACAAAAGCTAGACCAGCATGAATTCCTTGCTGGTCTAAACTGGTTTACTGGTACGCTGGTTAGTACTGATCTGATGCTGGTTTGTTGCAATGCATTGTGGGGAAAAAGTCCCCCCCCCCACACACTTTATTTGGCTAATATCTCCGCCCCAGATCATCAGATCTTCAAGTGCAATATACACATATATAATATATCAACATGCTCATTTTGACATGCATGTCGATATTATTAATTTTAACAACTGAATAACTCATATTATATATACAAGATAAACATCACATTGACTCTATGGATCGCAGTGTTGGTCGTTCTGTTCACCACTTCTGGTCATGTGGGTGAAAGTGTGTCGGAGTGGGATAGATTGGAGACGATCAATTAGGGGAGATTTGATTCTTAGCAGGGACGCTTCCACAAAATGTAATACACAGCATTCCAGCCCAGGCATCTACGATCAGTTTAAAGGTTATCAGAAGCACAGAAGAACATGTTTCAGGAGGTGACAAGATGACTCCACTGTGCTTCTGATCTCCAGGGTGGTTGACCTTTGTCTCTGATGACACTGACAGACTCTTCTGACGAGGCAAACGACCCTGAGCTTGTCGGAGTTGAAGGCAAATCTATACGCTCTCTAACGATCCCGACTCCCACTCCATTTCAATGGCAAACTGCTGCCTGTGTGTGTGTGTGTGTGTGTGTGTGTGTGTGTGTGTGTGTGTGTGTGTGTGTGTGTGTGTGTGTGTGTGTGTGTGTGTGTGTGTGTGTGTGTGCACCAAGATTCAAGATTGAGTGGCAAGATTATTGCCACTCCGTTGTACAAGTACGCACATTAACGTAACACCAGGGTTAACGTAGAAACACAGACCTCCGAGCTTCATCTTGCTATAGTCGGCTCCAGGACAGGTGATCCAGCATGCCTGAAGTATGCCATCAAGGAGCAGCCAGGGCGAGGCCGAGCTGCGTATGCCAGCTTGCAGGGCGGGTGAGCCCGCGCAGCAGGCGAGCCCAAGAATGTAGCGCGCAAGATGCCTATAGTTTATGATAACAGCAGAGACTGCTTCTCTCTTATTTATGACAGCAGAGACAAGATAAAACACCTCAAAGTAGCTTCTCCCTTATTTATGATAAGTAGGGATGCACCGATATGAAAATTTTGGCCGATGCCGATAACCGATATTAAGATTGCTGTTATGGCCGATAACCGATATTTACCGATGTCGATATGATCTGTATAAAAACACATTTCTATGATAATAAAATTTTGTACATACTAAAAAACACATGTAAACACTGAATTTGAAAAAGTTATACATTTCTTTATTTCAAAAACATTTGTAAAAGCCCATAAATCATAGATTTACTGCATTATTTCATCTCAATGTGAAGGATTTGGCTGATACCAATAACCGATATTAACATTGCAACATCGGACCGATACCGATATGATTGCCGATATATCGTGCATCCCTAATGATAACAGCAGAGACGCACAAGCCTTCACGACAGGACATAGGCCTACATTGCAGAATGTCATACATTTACGAATGACTTAAAAAAGGGTTCGTCAGCAAAAAAGGCAATGATTTATCACAATAAACTAACACAAATAAACTGTAAACTGTGCTTTGTGAGTTTTTGTTTTTTTAAGCATTGACGAGTTGAAAACTTATCCTTCAATGACACTGGACACTGGACACTGAATCATGGGTTTGAGTCATTTAAATCAGAGTGAGATGATGCAGTTGAAAAATAGCATTGCCAACAATAGATGATATAGAATGTCTCAGGGAAAATAGCAATCTGCCAGAGTGCTGTGATGCCCCCTTATTAACTTTGAACAAATCACTTGGAAGAGAGACTTTTTCCACTGATGGTTGTTCTGTCGACTGTGATGCTTAATGATATCCAATAGTCTCTGCAGTGAGCAGCCACCATATCAATACTTCAACAAAGTCCATTCCTCCCAACCTCACCAAGCTAGCAAAGGAACAGGCAAACAAACAACTGACAGCGAGAACTGACAATGCCACAGTTCAAATGACTGTGAATGTTTGAATTCATGATTTCCTCCATGCTCTGTAGATCTATTTCAAGAGCCTCTGTTATGCTAATGTCATTTATTATTATTTTATTCTGGGACTCCACCAGAGTACCTTTTGCATGATTTACAGTTAAAAACAAATCTTTATTTATCTCGTCCCTTTGTAGCCCCTCAGTTCAGGTCTGAAACGCTGCGTTTTTGCTTTTGAGCTGAGAGCAGAAACGACTGTGGAGTGGAACACTAGTGTCAAACAAACAGTATCTCAAAAACGATCACATCGCTTATATTTAGACATGGTGAGTGGGAGCCAGTGGGTAACCAAATATTTTCCATCTTTTATGGAATATTTTTAACGAATACGGTAAATTCTTAAGGCTGCCCGTCATTGGGACAGATTGAATTTACCAGCGCGGCAGAGCTGGTAAATACACATTTATTCAAATATCAATTGTAATAATAACACTCTTTAAGACACTCCCCCACGGCAAGAGACTGAGGTCTGCCAAGACCAGAACCACCCGCCACAAGACCGGCTTCTTCCCAACCGCCATCAGCCTCACCAACAAGGCCCGGAAACGCCTTCCACCAAGGACCTCACCAACAACACCCCCCCCCACACACACAAACTCACTACCTCCTCCTAAACTCAACTGAACCCCCCCCCCCATAAAACTGGAACTCATACTGTATCTAATTTAATACCTGTCTAACTGGGACTGGTAAATTGATGTAAATTCCCTGCACATTAATGCCTATTTAACTTAGCCTGTAAATTTCATGTACATTCAATGTAACCTCTTATCTAACTCTGACTCTAAATTCATGTAAATCCACTGCCTATTTAACGTATATTTAACTCAGACTGTAAATCTCATGTAAATCCAACGTAAATTCATATTTATCATCCACAGAACACTTCACCACTCATGTACATATTGTACATATTGACTCGATTTGACTCGATTTGATTGCACTTGCAACCTTGCGATTGTCATTAGCTATCTTCCTACTTCTTATCCCTGTATATTGATGTAACCGCTATGCTGCATACAGACACTAAGACAAGTTCCTCGTATGTAACTTGCATACTGTGGCAATAAAAGTGATTCTGATTCTGATTCTGAAATCTACACATGAACCAGAGTGAAGTCCTGGAACATGCCCGCCACCTGCTCATTCTGCACCTTTTAGAGCGTGTCTGTCTGTGGGTAGGTGCTGCTAGTGATGCGCGGGTCAGGGTTTTTTAAGGCCCACACCAACTCAACCGCTCATTAGATCCAGTCTGCCCCGCCCGGCCCATTCAAATATGCGTTACTGCCAAACCCAACCCAACCGCAAACTGCCAACTCAATGTAATAGGTGTCAGGACTCAGGACGAGCACCACAGTGTCCAAAATCTTTCCACTCGCCCCCTCTCTCTCTTTCTATCCCTCTCACTCCATCTCACTCCCACACACAAACACACACACACACACGCGCACACACACACACACACACACACACACACACACACACACGTTTTCCTCCTTTTAATAACTAATGTCATAAAAAAGGAGGACTCCCGCCCACTGTCTCTCTCTTGGCAATTAAAAGTTTATTAAGCCAAAAGAATAAAGTTTCGGTCCAACGACCTTCATCAGATTCTTCCTCCCAAGAAGAATCTGATGAAGGTCGTTGGACCGAAACGTTATTATTTTGTATAATACACTTTTAATTGCAAGTGGAGACAGTGGGCGGGAGTCCTCCTTTTTTATTTCACTCGGGACTTGCTGTCGTGTT
Source organism: Poromitra crassiceps (assembly GCF_964638095.1). Classification (NCBI taxonomy): domain Eukaryota; kingdom Metazoa; phylum Chordata; class Actinopteri; order Beryciformes; family Melamphaidae; genus Poromitra; species Poromitra crassiceps. The sequence continues at coordinate 9,900,486 of NC_139638.1, read as the reverse complement.
TAGGTGTGCAAAAGTTTTGCTGCTCCTTCAATAACTAACGTTGGGGGTAACTCATTACAAAAGTAACAGATTACATGTAATATATTACTTTTAGTAGTAACTCAGTAATATAACTTATTACTTATAGGATTTCAGTAATATTATACCAGTTACTTTGTCAAGTAACTCAAGTTACAAATTGAGTTACATTTGATTAAATCAAAGCACATATTTCAAAAAGATACAATCATTTCCTAATCAAACTGTGTGTTTTTATGCAAAGAACCACTATAGATGACAATAACAAAGGAAAAGAATAACATTTATAATTTGTTTACACTGACTTCAAGACGGTTGAAATTATTTTTCGGGATGGTTCCGGGGCGGCGACGTCATTCTGCTGCTGCTGTAGTTTTGTTGAAAGTAATGCAAAAGTAGTGAAATAAGTAACGAGTTACTCTACACAGAAAGTAATATTGTAAAGTAACTTATTACTTTCAAATGAAAGTAACTAGTAATATGTAGTATATTACATTTTGAAAGTAACTTGCCCAACACTGTCAATAACTAACGTCATATCTTTTCATTTCCATTCGCTGAGCCTCCCCTGAAAGTGTCTCTAGAGCCTCCCTGAAGGCCTCCCCTCATTTGAAGTCTTTCCACCACGCGTGTCTTTTTACAGAGGGCAGGTGCAGTAGGCTTATGTCAGACTCGCAACCTTGTAAATGGTAAAATGGTAAAATGGCCTGCATTTATATAGCGCTTTTTATCCAAAGCGCTTTACAGTCAGTATAGGTACATTCACCCATTCACACACCGATGGCGGCAGGCTACCACGCAGGGTGCTGGCACACCAACGGGAGCAATTTGGGGTTCAGTGTCTTGCCCAAGGACACTTCGACATGCAGACTGGAGGAGGCGGGAATCGAACCACCGACCTCTTTTATCCAAAGCGATTAGTGGACGATCCTGCTCTACCTCCTGAGCTACAGCCGCCGCCTTGTCTGTGTGTGCACGTGTGTGATTTCATAAGGTCACGATTTCTTGAAGGAGAATTTCCGTATTTTTCAACCTCAACCCTATTTTCATATCAGTTATATATAACTACTGTAAGTCATCTGAGCATTTTGTTTATAATATATTCTCGATTGAGAATCAAGATGGCTTCAGTCGCTTTCCCCACATGCCCCTCCTGCCTTGGCAGCCTGCACGACACGTACGTCCACTAAACAAGCTTGTTTTTGTAACGGACACAGACTCAGATTGTTATTGTAAAGGAGCAGCATGTCTGCTGCCCGTCACATTGGCAGATAAAGAAGCTCTTCAGTTTGTAATCTGGATAATGTGAGTCCGGCTCAAATACGGGCGGCTATCGAATTCAAATGCCTCATACATATTCTCGAAATCGGATACATTTTCAACCATAACTTACAAAATCTCTTAGCCCAAAAAAACATGGCAGCTACCAGTCCCAGCTTTCTGCCCCACCACCGCTGACTGATCAATCAATCAATCAATCAAATCAAATAAATGTTTATATAGCGCCAAATCAAAACAAGAGTTATCTCAAGCCGCTAGACCAGGTAAAGGAAGCTTCGATCTCGACCAACGTGACCTCAAAACCCAGATTGCCCTGCGGGCCGAAGCCGAGCTCCCGTCGGAAATGATATCTCTGTAATGTAATGATGGAATAATCCGATCTTGTCAGTGGTAAAAACTAGCTTGTTTAGTGCAGTACAGGTATAGGGGCATGTGGGAAAAGCGGCTGCCAACTGAAGCGACCTTCGCCAATACTGCACCCATTTCAAAAAATTCTGCTCACGACTTAGTGATACAGGTTGAAAAATCCCCAAATTCTCCATGGTGGACCATGTTAAATATTAGCACAATCCATCTCGTTACATGCCGAGGTACCTTCTGAAATCAAAGTATAGCACCCCTCGGGCTTTTTCAATCTCTTCTTATTTCAGCGCGCTGCTCTTAAAACTTCCCCTGCCCTCGAGGGGAGACATGACCCACTTAGAAAAACTCTGCCCTGCACAGACATCAATATGGACAGAGCAGTTCCAGGCTGTGGGTACAGCTCCCCACACGGCTGCCTCTCCACCTGCTTGTCCAAAGTCGCAGCTTAATTGCATTGATTTATCTGACTGGGGCAATGCTAGGTTTTGTGAGAGTGTTGGTTTCATTTGGAGAATGGCCATGTGCCCTGTGTTTCCCGGGCACAATCCACCATTGGGATTCTCTTAACGAGCTAACACACTCTTCAAACAACGTGACCAATCAGAACGTTCAAAGTCCAAAGAACTCAAAACTTCCTTGAAAGAAAAACGTTGGAAAAGCTTTCAAAAGACAGGAAATGGCAAACAAAAACTCGACAGAAATGAAACGGCAACAAGTTCTTCCTGTAATGAAAAACATATTGAGTAGCACTAGAAACTGTACAGTCTTTGAAGTTTTAGTTACCCATAAGGACAAAGAATGGTTGAGTGTATAACAGATGGGAATGGGGGGTAGCTCTGTGTGTGTGTGTGCGTGCGTGCGTGCGTGCGTGCGTGCGTGCGTGCGTGCGTGCGTGCGTGCGTGCGTGCGTGCGTGTGTGTGTGTGTGCGTGTGTGTGTGTGTGTGTGTGTGTGTGTGTGTCTGTGTGTGCGTGCGTGCGTGCGTGCGTGTGTGTTCTGTTGTCCCCTCCAGGGAGGTCAGAGTGAAGGATCAGCTGCAGAAGTCTGGTGCTTAGAAGAGTTAGCCTCTTGCTCAAAGACAGTTCAGATACAGATATACAGATAAGTTCAAACTTATATTTTTTAAACTCCCTGTAGGAAAACTAGGTTGTTGCAGCAGCAACCTACAACAGCCAAAATAGTAATATGAATATAGCAAATGGGTGGTTCTCAAGACAGCTGGTAATGCTCTCTCTCTCTCTCTCTCTCTCTCTCTCTCTCTCTCTCTCTCTCTCTCTCTCTCTCTCTCTCTCTCTGAGGTATATGTATTATACACTTTCCAATCTGCATTGAGACCAATCAGGCTGTCCCAGCTTGATCTCTCTGGGAGTCAAAACTCACTGCCACCCGCTGGGTGACATCTGGCCATTATTATAGGCTGTCCTTTTGATTTATGTCTCTGTGAACGGATCAAAAGTCCACAAAATGAGACTTCAGACCTGCAGCTATTTTATCCAGGCTGGATTCCACACCAGCTCCTGGGGGGCAGCTAGGAGGCACAGCAGGGTTCTGCTCCTGCTGCAGCTAGGAGACACAGCAGAGTTCTGCTCCTGAGGCAGCTAGGAGGCACAGCAGGGTTCTGCTCCTGTGAGGCAGCTAGGAGACACAGCAGGGTTCTGCTCCTGCTGCAGCTAGGAGACACAGCAGGGTTCTGCTCCTGAGGCAGCTAGGAGACACAGCAGGGTTCTGCTCCTGAGGCAGCTAGGAGACACAGCAGGGTTCTGCTCCTGTGAGGCAGCTAGGAGACACAGCAGGGTTCTGCTCCTGTGAGGCAGGTAGGAGACACAGCAGGGTTCTGCTCCTGTGAGGCAGCTAGGAGACACAGCAGGGTTCTGCTCCTGTGAGGCAGGTAGGAGACACAGCAGGGTTCTGCTCCTGTGAGGCAGCTAGGAGACACAGCAGGGTTCTGCTCCTGAGGCAGCTAGGAGACACAGCAGGGTTCTGCTCCTGAGGCAGCTAGGAGGCACAGCAGGGTTCTGCTCCTGAGGCAGCTAGGAGACACAGCAGGGTTCTGCTCCTGAGGCAGCTAGGAGACACAGCAGGGTTCTGCTCCTGTGAGGCAGCTAGGAGACACAGCAGGGTTCTGCTCCTGTGAGGCAGGTAGGAGACACAGCAGGGTTCTGCTCCTGTGAGGCAGCTAGGAGACACAGCAGGGTTCTGCTCCTGTGAGGCAGGTAGGAGACACAGCAGGGTTCTGCTCCTGTGAGGCAGCTAGGAGACACAGCAGGGTTCTGCTCCTGTGAGGCAGCTAGGAGACACAGCAGGGTTCTGCTCCTGTGAGGCAGCTAGGAGACACAGCAGGGTTCTGCTCCTGTGAGGCAGGTAGGAGACACAGCAGGGTTCTGCTCCTGTGAGGCAGGTAGGAGACACAGCAGGGTTCTGCTCCTGCTGCAGCTAGGAGGCACAGCAGAGTTCTGCTCCTGTGAGGCAGGTAGGAGACACAGCAGGGTTCTGCTCCTGCTGCAGCTAGGAGACACAGCAGGGTTCTGCTCCTGGGGCAGCTAGGAGACACAGCAGGGTTCTGCTCCTGTGAGGCAGGTAGGAGACACAGCAGGGTTCTGCTCCTGCTGCAGCTAGGAGACACAGCAGGGTTCTGCTCCTGCTGCAGCTAGGAGGCACAGCAGGGTTCTGCTCCTGTGAGGCAGGTAGGAGGCACAGCAGGGTTCTGCTCCTGTGAGGCAGCTAGGAGACACAGCAGGGTTCTGCTCCTGTGAGGCAGCTAGGAGACACAGCAGGGTTCTGCTCCTGTGAGGCAGCTAGGAGACACAGCAGGGTTCTGCTCCTGTGAGGCAGGTAGGAGGAACAGCAGGGTTCTGCTCCTGTGAGGCAGCTAGGAGACACAGCAGGGTTCTGCTCCTGGGGCAGCTAGGAGACACAGCAGGGTTCTGCTCCTGTGAGGCAGCTAGGAGGCACAGCAGGGTTCTGCTCCTGAGGCAGCTAGGAGACACAGCAGAGTTCTGCTCCTGTGAGGCAGGTAGGAGGCACAGCAGGGTTCTGCTCCTGTGAGGCAGCTAGGAGACACAGCAGGTTCTGCTCCTGAGGCAGCTAGGAGACACAGCAGGGTTCTGCTCCTGTGAGGCAGCTAGGAGACACAGCAGGGTTCTGCTCCTGAGGCAGCTAGGAGACACAGCAGAGTTCTGCTCCTGTGAGGCAGCTAGGAGACACAGCAGGGTTCTGCTCCTGGGGCAGCTAGGAGGCACAGCAGGGTTCTGCTCCTGGGGCAGCTAGGAGACACAGCAGGGTTCTGCTCCTGTGAGGCAGGTAGGAGACACAGCAGGGTTCTGCTCCTGTGAGGCAGGTAGGAGACACAGCAGGGTTCTGCTCCTGTGAGGCAGCTAGGAGACACAGCAGGGTTCTGCTCCTGTGAGGCAGCTAGGAGACACAGCAGGGTTCTGCTCCTGGGGCAGCTAGGAGACACAGCAGGGTTCTCCTCCTGGGGCAGCTAGGAGACACAGCAGGGTTCTGCTCCTGGGGCAGCTAGGAGACACAGCAGGGTTCTGCTCCTGGGGCAGCTAGGAGACACAGCAGGGTTCTGCTCCTGGGGCAGCTAGGAGACACAGCAGGGTTCTGCTCCTGGGGCAGCTAGGAGACACAGCAGGGTTCTGCTCCTGGGGCAGCTAGGAGGCACAGCAGGGTTCTGCTCCTGTGAGGCAGGTAGGAGACACAGCAGGGTTCTGCTCCTGGGGCAGCTAGGAGACACAGCAGGGTTCTGCTCCTGGGGCAGCTAGGAGACACAGCAGGGTTCTGCTCCTGGGGCAGTTAGGAGACACAGCAGGGTTCTGCTCCTGGGGCAGCTAGGAGACACAGCAGGGTTCTGCTCCTGGGGCAGCTAGGAGACACAGCAGGGTTCTGCTCCTGCTGCAGCTAGGAGGCACAGCAGGTTCTGCCTGAGAGTCAAACAGGAAACAATGACTCTGCCTCAGCAGGAAGTGAACGGCCTCGACAGGGACCCAATGAGTTCAGTCCAGTACTCAAATCGATGAGAGCAGTGTTCAGGTATAATGGCTGCTGCCCCTTGGGCCTCACATAGCACCGCACCACGACAGAGTGATTTACAGCCAGAAAGCTGTAAAAGCACCGAGCAAGGCAGGACTGTGTGGTGTGGACTACAGGGTAGGCAGGACTGTGTGGTGTGGACTACAGGGGTAGGCAGGACTGTGTGGTGTGGACTAGTGTCCTCTAGAGAGAGTGGCGTCAGCGGAGGACCAAAATGCGAGACTCATTAGTCAATGAACAGCCAGGAATGGGTCTCGCGCTACTTTTGAATGCTAAAATAAAGCTGATAATGTACAATTTGATAAAAATAAAATAAAAAACCCTTTCAGAGTACAACACAAACTGTCTATTTTGCTGCAACTCGACAGTGCTGCTTAATCCAGGACCTTACTTCCTGGAACTCTTGAGAGTAAAAAACTGGTCCATTGGAGTGAATGGAGATGTCGGGACTCTTCTTACATGGCTCTGGTGTGGACTACAGGGGTAGGCAGGACTGTGTGGTGGACTACAGGGGAAGCAGGACTGTGTGGTGTGGACTACAGGGGTAGGCAGGACTGTGTGGTGTGGACTACAGGGGTAGGCAGGACTGTGTGGTGTGGACTACAGGGGTAGGCAGGACTGTGTGGTGTGGACTACAGGGGTAGGCAGGACTGTGTGGTGTGGACTACAGGGGAAGCAGGACTGTGAAGGTGTTACATGAATCCGTTTGGAAGTTAGGCACCTTTTTGTGATTGGACACACCCATTGCCACGCCCCCTTTTGGCCAGTGGACATGGAAAGTTATTAAGTTAATCATTTCTCAGTTGGTCCATAACCTGCTTTTCTGCCAAGCACCGACCTACCTCCTGCTCACTGGATCCTATCCCTTCCTCTGTGGTCAACCTATAACTCTAACTTAACTCATTGAGTGCCAAGGACGGACATGTTCGTCATTTCAAATAGTAACGTAGAGTGCCAAGGACGGACATGTTCGTCATTTCAAATAGTAACGTAGAGTGCCAAGGACGGACATGTTCGTCAATTGCGTTTTTTGACGGTGGGGCGTCGATCAAAGCCTTCTGCCTCTGATGTACAAATATTATAGCTATTGGATGTGTCTAACCTATTTTACAGAACCCTTAGGTGGCGACAGTGCTCTCCACATAACAGAAAGGCAAGGAAAAAACAAAGAAGTCGTTATGGAAACGGAAATCGCATCGCATCCGTATGCATCGATATGCTGAAGCACGTTACTGCAGCTGTGCCTGCAGCAGCCAATCTGCTCCCACAATTGAGCCGGACAGCACATCCGCACATCCACACCGTGGAGTTGTTATTATTCTCAACTGGAAGCATCGTTGCCGGTGACAAACACACGCGGAACGCTGTAAAAAAGCAGGATGTCGATGTCCCTTCACTGTGCGCACAGCAAACTCAGCAGAGAGCCACCACAGACAGGAGGAGGAGTGTGCAGTTGAGGCGAGGCGGGGCGGGGTGGGGCGGGGGGGGGGGGGGGGGGGGGGCACGCACGCAGAGCAGCGCGCAACACCCAGACAGACCCAGGCAGCAGGACAGGATTGACAAACGCAAGCCAGAATATCCGATGCCCACCAGCAGCAAATCAAGACCAGCAAGAAGCTGCAACCAGCAGCGCACGCAGGGGCCAGCGCTGCTGGTTGTAGCTAAAAAATATTATTCTGCCAAACAGAATTCCCTGGCCTTCACTGTTTTATTGAAGGAAATTATTTTTGAGGTGTGACTACATTAGAAAAGATTAGCTTCAGAGTCAGTGATGTGCTTGAAATGTTTAATTTCACAAAAGGCCAATTATCTCAGCTTCTAGAAAAAAATTGCTGTTTTTGGATGAATCAAGCTATCTTCTCCGGCTCATAACTAAAGAACGGAAAATGAGATCAATAAACTTTTTTTTGCAGATGATAGAATAGAGTCTCATCGTTCTTTGTGCGTGTTCAGTGTTTACATAGTAATATCACACAATATTCTGTGGGCCTCGAGAAATCACTGAAAACGCTCTGAAACTCTGGCACTGGGAGCATCCGTTCTCCAAAAGTGGCTGGCACTCAATGAGTTAATAGAAACTAATAAAACTAGAAGTTTAAAAGTATTAGAAAAGATTCATTTACAAAAGCAAAGTCACACAGAGCTCTGGTTCAACCCCCCCTCTCCTGTCCTCCTCTATGGGGATTGACCCCAACTCCTGTCACTCACATCCTTTTATAAACTTCCAACTGAAGTCCTACAACAGAGAGCAGCTTGATGCACCTAGCGCCCCCTACGTCTAGGGGGAGGTATTACAACAACTTCTACATTCTCTGCACACCTCTCTTCTCCAAACCATCTCCAGGCACGTTCCTCACGACCCTTATCTCAATTCCTCTCTGTCCTGTTCTGGCTGCTCTAAAATATGCTAGAGTCAAAGAAAGCCTCCCATAAACCTACTGCTATCCAGAACAGAGCACCGTTCCGACCAACGTTCTCTCTAGCTCTCTCAGAATGACCTGCTGGACCGTCTGCAGTCCGCTTTCAAGGCTCCTCACTTCTACTGAGACAGCTCTCCTTACAGTCACACACAGAAGCCCTTCACACGGCTAAGGCCTCATCCCTCTCCTCTGTCCTTGTCCTCCTTGACTTGTCTGCCGATTTTGATACAGTTAACCACCAAATCCTTCTCTCCATTCTGTCTGACCTAGATATCTCAGGATCTGCACACTCCTGGCCTACAGTACCTCTCCTATCTCTCTAAACACTCATACCAGGTCTTATGGAGAGGATCCTATCCAGACCCTGCACTCTCAGCACCGGTGTCCCCCACAGGGGGACACTGAGCAGTGGTCCCCACAGGGGGACACTGAGCAGCACCGGTGGCCCCCACAGGGGGACACTGAGCAGTGGTCCCCACAGGGGGACACTGAGCAGTGGTTGTTCTCATCTTTGCCATCTTCTCTTCACTTATTGCATAATTGATGTAGGAATGTGTGTCTTCTGTATGTATTCATTTCTCAAGAAAGGAGTAAGCCAAGTATCTATTGGAGCAGGTGAGGGTTCAGTGTCTTGGAGGTTGTTTAGTCACCATCATCATCATCATCATCACTTTATTAACAGACACAAGGTCCAGTATAAAAACAGACAATACATAAAATCATAACATATATACATACCCCAATACATTACATTAAAGAGTTGTACCATGTGCCCAAATGCTGGACTGGTACTTAATACTGTAGCACTGAGACCAGGTTGAGACAGCAGCATGATAATCAAGTTCTGAGACACATTAAGACGACAGATAAACTTGTAGGTCAGATTTCTCAGCAGGGCATGAAAGGTGTGGACTCCTGCACCACAAAGCATTTCACTAGCACTGCAACACCTTGGCTTTCTCAGCAGAATCCTCATGCAGTCATTATAAGCAACCTGAAGCTTTTGAATGCTAGCCTGCTTAAACTTGACCCACAGGGGGCAGTATAAAGGAGAATACAATAGGCTCTAAACAGGCTAATCCTGACCTCATCAGAGCAAAAATACAACTTTTCCCTCTGCATATTAGCTTGTGCATACAAGACACGCCGCTGCCTATACATGTCATCATCATCACTCATTTGATCACTAACAATGTGACCCAAATACTTGGTTTTACAGCACACTTCCAGAACCTGTCCTAATATTCCACTATGGATGAATATACTGTACTCTGTGGATATTGAACCTGTGACCTTCAGGCAACAATTCACAATTACCCCTAAATACTGTTTATTCTGAGAGGCCATGATCAAAACATCAAGTCTTCTTACAATCAAACCAAATGCATTAACTCTGAGAGGGTCGTTTAAGAATTTAATTCCAAAATGATGCATCACCATTTGATTTGAATATGGTATTCTATTGGATAAATATAACTCAACGTGATCGTAGTCTCATTTTCTTAGATATTGATGTGCAGCTAGAGGAAAGGAACAGCGAACAAGGTATGGTGAAAACCCACGTTCCTGAAATATGTGGCCTGCTGCAGTTTGAGTTGCATCGAACATTTTGCAAAGCACCTTGGGCAAGAACAATGAGTGTAAGGTGAGGAGTGGTGTGGTCATTTTAGAGAACTTAGCTTATTTATGAGTGTTGCTTTCACTGTGTGACATGAACTGATTGCTGCAATAATATGAGCCAAAATAGTCACACTACATAAAGGACGCCTGCAAGGCAGTTGGTGTAATGTTACAATATAGAGCTTAGTGGAGAGGAGAGGACATGAGCACAACGAGAGAAACCTGCTCAGTATCAATATAGAGCTTAGTGGAGAGGAGAGGACATGAGCACAACGAGAGAAACCTGCTCAGTATCAACAACAAATACACTGAAATACACTGATTATTCCACTGGATCCCAGGCTGTGGGGTTTATGGAAAAAAATAAACTGTACCTGTTGATAACGGCCAAAGTCAAACAACATGATGAATAACTTTTGTTCATAATTACTGACTTAAATTTAATGCTATTCTATCAAGGAGGCATGACCCACTCATAAACCAGTATTGTTCATTTGGAGAAAAGTATAATTGATTTTCTAATTGACAGTTTTACCATTCTAGTTTTCAGGTTACCTGGATGCCCTACTCTATGTATAGATAGACCTTATTCGCTAACCCCGGACAGCACCATATTGTTGACATACCGTCCTGCAGCTGACAACTATAGTAACGGCCTTATTGTCGTTTCTGTTCCATTACAAAATAGCGATAGTGATGACAGCAATAAAAAACCCAGAGTTGTTGTTTGTATGCTGCCGTTAATGCCTGTAATAATAAACAAAAGAAAAAACGAGGTGAACAGACTTTGCTGTGAGGAGCTGTCAGAAAGTTTCACCTGTCTCTCCTAACTATCCACACATCTCCTGTGCTGCTGACATATCCTCTTTCTCGCTCCCTTCACGTCTGTGGACGGTAGAGATAGAAACAAACCACGGGGACTTTATTGCTGTTATTACTACAGCCACGTGTAACGCAGGTCACCATCCGAACACAATTGGAACGATACAGGTAACGCTAACGGCGGCTAGCTTCCTATAAACGCTGCTCTCACATAGGTTGTCACTTAAAGCTGCGTGCCCGTACGTACGTGAGTCGAATAAGGTCTATATGAGCTGATAAAAGCAAAACCCCGTTTTCCCTGTATGGTCCTCAGATGAAGCTCTTGCTATTCCTGGACAAGGTCATGTGAAGAAGGTCATGTGAAGAAGGTTATGTGGAGCTCAGATGAGATCACTCATGCTTCTATGACATACATGCTCTCATCCATCTTTCCTCTGGCATCCAAGCCCTTTTTCATAACGTGCTGTAGACATGAATGATGTGAAGATCATGTTCCTCCACCACAGATTGGATTCTGTGCTAACCGCATGAATTGGACATTTTCACCTACAAGTGATGTTATTCAATCCACTGAGCAGTGAGCACGCTGGAGAGGTTTGTCTTGGTTCTTGCCCAAGTGTCTGTTTCTACCATTCAGCACCTGAAATCATTAACACAACAGGGGCTGCATTTTGGAGCTGAGCCTAACAGTCTATAAAAATGCTTCAGCAGGCGGGCATGGTGACGCAGTGGTAAGCGGTGTCGCCTCACAGCTAGAAGGTCCTGGGTTCGATTCCCACCTGGGACGCTGTGAGCGCTGAAGGAATGCGTGCCCGTCCGCATGTCCTCGAGTGCCCACCGCCCGGGTGGGGTCGTCAAAAGGGCCTTTCTGTGTGGAGTTTGCATGTTCTCCCCGTGCCCCCTGGGGGTTTCCTTCATATAGGAACCCCTCACCAAAACATGCAATATCCTGGTGTGGTTCCTCCTCTGGTCGTTCGGGGCGCCTGTTCGGAGGGAGGGGAACTCGTTGGAATAGCGTGATCCTCCCACGTGCTGTATGTCCTACCTGTGAAGCTTCCCCTTGCCAGTTTCGGCTCTCCCCAGATCGGCAGAGGGTGGAGCAGCAACCAGGATAAATAAATTAAAATTAGCACTAATGGGGGATAAAAATGGGATAAAAAATCGAGGGGAATGCTTCCATTTTGGGGATAAGTTTCTTATATTTGTATATAAAGAAAGGGAGTAAAACATGTGAATTTGTAAACATTTATGTTGTCTGACAGCAGCAGGATTGCTGCCCAGGGTGGGAATCATTTTAGGGGCAAGGCCATTTGGCCTTCGGCATCTTTTTTGGGGCACAAGGCAACATGTCAGGGCACAAATGCCATTGCTCTATTGACATTGTGAAGAGTGATTTTTCATAATGTGTGTTACTGTTAAATTGAGACACATCCTTTGCATAGGGCAGACTACATTAAACTGAGACCACTGATGCTTTTAAAGCAACCTACAGTAGCAGCCTGCTACATGTAGCAGGCTGCTACATGTAGCAGGCTGCTAGCAGGGCACTGCTGCCAAGGTGACCTTAGAGATCTCAGGGCATCACGGCCAGAGGGAGGAGCAACACAGGCTGTGTAACTCCCACCCTGCTGACTTGTCTCTTTCAGGTACACGCAGTTTCCACTTCTTAATTAAACAGCGGCTGAAATGAAACTGACATCAGTTCAAAGTGACCAACTTGATTCCATAACAGCTTATACAGAACCCACCAGTGATCAGTACAGAACTCACTGCAGCGTCTGACATCGTGTGACATTTAACCCCAAATTCTGGTGGAAAAACTCTGCTCTAACGTACCAGATGTTACCAGACAGAGATGTCCCCACACAGACAGAGATTCCTGTTTTTTCTGTGTTTCTGACCATGGAACCACCTTGAGTGATGCAGTGTTGGGGTGTAACACGTTTTTTAAAATAATAATACGCGTTTATGCCATAATAATGTTACATCCTATGGTATAGTCCATTGGTTCCCAAGCTGTGGTCCGCAGACCACTGGTGGTCCGCCAGAGAATTGCAAAAAACAAACAAACAAAACAGTTTTTACATACACATTAACCCTGAGTACTAACCGGATTGGGCCGATTGTCAGAAATATCGCGATATTTGAGAAATATCCCAATTTTGAACATTTAGTTTCAGAGACTGCATCAGGCTCAGTTGTAAAGCCAGAGTGAAGTTTCTGGTATCATATGAAACTAGAAGACCTAAGGAATGGATTTGTACCAACCATGTCATGCTAGTTTGTCAGGAAGGAAGCTAAATAACACTCCAAAGTCAGGCAAAATTTTGGCGAGGGAAAAAAACATTTTCAAAGGTGTCCTCTTTGTTACAGCCTAATGTTGGCAGGTGTGCGTGTGTGTGTGTGTGTGTGTGTGTGTGTGTGTGTGACGTGTGTGTGTGTGTGTGTCTGTGTGTGTGTGTGTCCATTTTGAACCAGTTAGTAGCCTTATATTGTCATTTAGCCTTTCTGCTGCTATTTCATGGTTAAAACAGCACATTGTATTTTATTGGGGCGAGGGGGGGGGGGTGGTTAGTATACGCAGTGGAAGTGGATTTGGTTTGGTACGTAGTGGTGTACAGGAGTGCTGGGTAAACAAAGTTAATAGGCTGGAGACATGACTTGTAAAATTTGAGGGACCCCTCACTGATTCTTCGAGATTAAGGTTTGAATGATGGTCTTTTTTAAATGGTCCCGACTCCACGGTTGGATCTGACACACACTGTTGAAAGAACAAGTGAAAAGGGATCCATGTTTTGAAGCGGTATATTAGGTCAACATGCCACTGACTCAGTGAACTGATAGTTTAGCAGTAGTGCATTGCCATGCACGCATACAGTTCCCCAATACAGTACAATTATAGTAGCAGGATAAGAAAACTGACAAGCTGTACACGCTTAAATTCAAACAGACAGGAGAGAGAGAGAGAGAGAGAGAGAGAGAGGGAGAGAGAGAGAGAGAGAGAGAGAGAGAGAGAGAGAGAGAGAGAGAGAGAGAGAGAGAGAGAGAGAGAGAGAGAGAAAAGCAGAAATTGGGCTGCTATGAGGAAGAGCCAAGCTATTCACCACAGGAAGTATGTTGTCTTAAAGAAGCGTTAGTTCAGACGCTTCAACAGTTGAGAGTGAGAGAACAAGATGGATAGATAGATTTAAAGAGAGTGCGAGAAAGAGCAGAATGGCTGAATTCAGACAGACGAAATTCACTTTATGTTTGATACTCGTGTTTCATTTAACAGGTAAGGCTGTATTAAAATTGTATATCAAATAGGTAACCCTTTATTTTACAGGTACCCTAGTTACATATGAACTATTTGTAATTACACATGAACACCAAATGTAATTACACAGTAATTACCAATAGTTATGAATTAAGTTGTAGTTACATTGTAACAGACCTGTAAAATGAAGTGATTCTGTTCAACTGTAGTTACTATTAGGGATGGGCATCGAATTTCGAATTTTCGAATAATTGTTGTTATTATCAAGGTCGACTTTTATTATTGAAATTCGAAATTCGAAAAAAAAAATGTAAAAAAAAAAAAAAAAAAAAAAAATTGTGAGTGAAATGTTGCATTGTCTCCCCTGATTCTAAGTATAGTCGAATCGCTTGGTTTGAGCAAGTAAAACAATTTTTATAAGCATTTTAAGAAAGGTTTATGGAAAAATGAATGGCGGATGAAATCCCATGAAGAGGGAGAGGGGGTGACTTTGGCACCCCTTTGGCACTCAGACCTGAGCCTACTAAATATTTAATGAACCACTCATGATTGTCAAAACTGTTTTCTTTACTTCAGTGGTGCAATGCTTGTTTGAGCTAAAAATCCACAGCAGAAGCTTTTTCTATTAATTAATAAAGCCTTAGACTTAGAATCAGGGGAGACAATGCAACATTTCACTCACAAAAAAAAAAAAAAAAAAATTACATTTTTTTTTTTTTTTCCGAATTTCGATTAAAAGTCGACTTTGGCCAGCGAATTTCGAATAGTGTTTTTGCTAGAAATGCCCATCCCTAGTTCATATGTAGTTACATGGTACCGGACCTGTAAAGTGGAGTGAGTCTATTCAACTATAGTTCATATGTAGTTACATTGTAACGGACCTGTAAAGTGGAGTGAGTCTATTCAACTGTTACACTGTAACTACATAACTTAATTTATAACTATTGGTAATTACTGTGTAATTACATTAGGTGTTCATGTGTAATTACAATTAGTTAATGTAACTAGGGTACCTGTAAAATAAAGGGTTACCATCAAGGTCAACTTACGACTTACTAATATTACTATCTGTATTTTATTAATTAATTTTAATTTAACAGAGAGGGTGATGCCATTTTTATTAATATGCTGTATGATTTGTTTAGCAGACTCTTTCTGACTTGTCAGGGCACATTTGTAAAATTTCATACCCACAATTATCTTCACTATGAAAAAATAAATTATGAAGAGCAGCCATATTCCTATTGTGATTCAAATTGATTTTCATAATATTTCTCTATCATTTTCTCCACAGCAGTAACTGGACAAAGAAGTGTGTCTTTCTACGTGAGAGATGGATGGGTGAACGTCACTCTGCCTTGTAAAAGTGTATACCGTAATAAATGTGACGGTGATACTGTCTGGTACTTTGAAAATGATGCCACAGTAGGGATGATTACCCATGGGCAGATTGCATCAAATGAGTGTGTCACAGCTAAAGGAGCCAGACTGAGTTTTGGAGACGACTGTTCTCTGATTCTAAAGAAAGTCACAGTTGACGATGTTGGTCTCTACACATGCCAACAGCACGAGAGAAGAAGATTTGGTCAGCGCCGGCGGTGCATTTATGATGAATATGGGGTTTATCTGTCTCTTGTAAACAGTGAGTATTAACATTATAACCTATTCAGCTCAAACTGCAATCTTCTTGGAACAATATACTACAGTAAAACATAATAATTCTGATTGCAGTAATGTAGTAAATTGTCCACTTATTGTCTTCCTCTCACAATATCTCCATCTTTACCAGTGAGTGAACAGAGGGACAAGAACAATGTGACGTTGTCCTGCTCTGTGCTGACCTATCAACGGTGTAGAGAGACACTGGTGTGGCTGTATGATGGTGTGATGTTGAACCGAAGTGCCGGGAACAATCAGATATTGTCGTCTGCCTGCCGCACCACTGTGTCGTTTGTGACTTCTGATTATGTCAAAGAGAGAATCCAGTGTCAAGTGACTAGTCAGTACAGTGGAACAAGGATGTTTAACTTCACCTCTCTGTCCTCAGGTGAGAAAGCTTTGAGACTTTATACTGTTTTAAATATCTGCATCTTGATATGAAAAATAAGAACTATCTTTTTTTACTTGAATATTTCAAAGTAACCATGAAAAAGACATTTTATTATTTACTGCATATGATAAATGTGAGATATTGACTGTCCCTATATTTTGTTATTTGTGTCTGTTGTTACTTTGTTATTTCATTTGCCCATTGAAAGCAACAACAACAACAGCGACAGTGACAAAAGAAACAGTGCCTACCAATTCTACACCACAAGGTAGTCACTTTCCATCTTACGTATTTCCACAGTCTCTATCTCCCTCTTTCTCTCTCTCCATTGACTGCTGTTCGCAGCCAACATCAGCTGCAAGTCAGAGCCATCTATATGGCTCTGGCTGCAGCATGAGCGGTTTCTCTTTGATCACGGGGGTTTTTCCTGCTGTTTTCCGGACCTTCCTCTAATCTGGAGAGCACTGTCGCCACCTAATGGGTCGGTAAAATAGGTTATACACATTCAACATGCCCCAAAATTTTA
The DNA here is from genome assembly GCF_964638095.1 of Poromitra crassiceps. Taxonomy (NCBI): domain Eukaryota; kingdom Metazoa; phylum Chordata; class Actinopteri; order Beryciformes; family Melamphaidae; genus Poromitra; species Poromitra crassiceps. The sequence goes on along the minus strand of NC_139638.1, from coordinate 9,884,096 downwards.
CAGGAGATATATTAGGCTTTGATCCACGTCCCACCGTCAAAAAACGCAATTGACGACAATCGTCGTCATTGGCACTCTACGTTACTAAAGCAATTGACGACGATTGTCGTCATTGGCACTCAATGAGTTAACAAGTATTTTCATTTACTTAATATGATAAACATTATTTTATTCAATCTATCCTATTTATTTACAAGGTATGATAATCAGGAGCTCTTACTGATCTCAAGTATTATTGGGTTTTGAGCAATTGAATAGAATGTGTGCACATGGGTGCATGCAGGCAAATGAGGAAGTAACTTTGGTTAGAGAGGGAACCCTCTTTGTTAGTTCTCACTCTAGATGTACTTCGGAAATGACAATTTCCTTTAACTTTGGATTCTTATTTCATCGCGTATTTCTGGCGCAGTTGGAATGTGTATTTTGGGCGACTGAACAGGGGGAGGCAGCTGTCCCATAGACTGCCATGGACTTGTAATGCTAAGAAGCAGGCGCGGACTGCATAATCCCCCCCCCCCCCCCCCCTCCCCCCCTTTTTTTTTTTTTTTTCAGTCAGGCCACTCACTGAACAGCAGGCCAGGCAGGCCACTGCTCATTTCTGGACTCTTGTGTTGGAGCCTTGAGTTTTGCACTTGGCTATAGGCTATAGAGACTAAAACCATTGTTGGCCTAATTTTTCAGAAACAAAGGTTGGAGCTTGAGCAGAACACACTACCATGTGTTTAATGTTCGGGGCTTGCTTAAACAGGAAGATGTTTAATGAAGCTGAGAATATGTTGATGTTTATTATTATTATTGTTATTATGATGTGTAGTTCTTAAGCCTGTGGAGAATAACGCAGTATGCACGATCTGATCACTCTTCCTTAAATAAAGTTTGCTGCGAAGCGTTTGTACAGAGGCATGTTTTTGGTTTTACTTCTTCATATTATACTTGCAGTTATCTAGGCCAGTGGTTCTGAACTGGTGTAGCCTTAGGACCCACTATTTTCCTTGTCATGAAGTCGCGACCCAAATTTCAGATTTTTTTTTAAACCACTCAAATTTATTGCACAAAAAATAGTGCATTAATTTAATACACAATGCCTTCATGCACTGTTATAAACCTCAAATGAACAAAAAAGTGCAACAGAAGTGCAACTAGGGCTAAAAACCAATTGAAATAAGGCAGACTTGAATTACAGGCCTATATGTTTTTAAATTTAAACAAGTCAAACTGGTCATGCTCAGAAAGTCTTATTTGAACTCTATGAAATATGAAATAAAAGGCAGACTTATCTTGAATTACATGCCTATATGTTTTTAAACAAGTTAATAATAATAATAATAATAATAATAATAATAATAATAATAATAATAATAATAATAATAATAAAACAAGTTAACCTGGTCATGCTAATCCAGTTTCAGTAGTCTGAATTTAACTAATATGAAATAAAAAGGAATCACAGGCAGGCTATATGCTTTTTAGTTAAACTGGTCATAACTTTTAATTAAACTGGGGCCATGCTAATCCAGTTTCAATCATCTGAATTGAACTAAAATTAAATATGAAATGAAAAGGCAGACTTCTCTTGAATTACAGGCAGAGCATATGCTTCAGCTTGTTAAACAAGTAAAACTGGTCAGGCTAATCCAGTTTCAATAATCTGAATTTAACTCAAATGAAATCAGAAAAAAAAATTGGCCAATGTCCGCGACCCAATCAAAACGGCCCCGCGACCCACCAGTTGAGAAACGCTGATCTAGGCAATGTTGATGTTTCTATTAGTGAACAAATAGGTAACATGTATCATCGCGTTAGCATTATATTCACTAAATCTTGCTTCAACCGACCCAAATTGGGCTTCAAACAGCCCAAACTGTTCTCGCCGGCGACGTGTACGTCGGCCCGTATTGGCATGGCCTGCTTGGTATAAATGCCCGGCCTGAATTATGATCCCAGTCCGCCCCTGCTAAGAAGTAGCAGTGAGGGGTGAAACGTGAATATGGCAAATAGGCGAATCTCCAAAAATGTTGGCGTATCCCTTTAACTGTCTTTATGTTTTTCTCCACCATTTTCCATAACTGACACAGACTATTCTGTTGTGAACTACATCATGTTGACTCTGCGCGCTGCAGAGCTGCTCCTCATCACTGTCGTTACTGCTCTTCTCTTCACACGCTGGAGGACTATGCCAGGTCAGACAATGAAGAACATTTTGGTGTTGTTGTGCTTAAGATAAATCATAACTATAGAATTTAAACTGTTCTCTCTGATGATTTTTTTTTTGCCAGGGAAACGGACAACACCTGACGACAACATTGTGAGTTTAAATAAAAACTGAACTGAATTGAAATTGTATTGTCTTGATTGTAAAATGATCAGTTAATTTGCTGGTGGTAACTGACACTTTTCATATGTCCAACTGTGCTGTATGACTAACTGTGTGTCTGTGTTTGTGCAGGTTTTACACTCAGTAAGCAGTCCTGCAGTGAGCCAGTCTGGTCCAGCAGCCGATCAGGTAAAGGTCAGATCATGCAGTAACTCACCTCATGCGCCGGGTAGAAAACTCAACCTGTAAGACAACATAAAGCATTACTGCAACACATTAGTGTACAAGTGAGAACCTCTGATAAAAACGAATGGTTCTCAAATTACCTAACAATTTTCAGAACTACAACAGTACTTGAATTTAGCAGGGAAGTTATAGTTAACTTCTAGTCAGCTACTAGCTGTAGGTATAGGCTAGATTCAGTTGCTATTCACCTTATGTTCAGGTGAATATAGGCTGTAGGTTATTGTTATTCAACGTGATAATGGCTGCTGCGATGCCCCAGAACTCTCCCCCCGTCGAAAAAGTCCGCGTTTGTGGGAATATTTTTGCTACGTTAAAAGCACGGATGGCAAGGAAGATTAGAGGAGGAAGCTCAGCCAGTGACTGCCACCCAATAATTTGGGTGGGCCAAATTCTTCCGGGTCGTGTTAACACTTCCGGAGGTCACGGCGCCAAATACGAAAGAATGTCAGAAGAAGAGAGTTGCAATTTCATAACATTTGATTTACAACCACATTTCCCACAGATTAATTCATGTTAATTGTATTAAGTATTTGATTTGTTTGAATTATAAAGTCCGTGTTGCTCAGAATGAGTCTGATTATCTCCCTCAACAACTATGGAAGTTTCCCTGAGCAAGGCACTAACTCCAGCTGCTCCAGTGGAGCTGCTCATTGGACAAGGTTCAAATTTAAAACTTGTACAGAAACGTGTGTGTGTTGTGCTTCATTGTGTTGTGTTGTGATCCACAGGTGCATAATGATGATGACCACGACAACGATGACGACAAGGACGACGACGATGATGATGTGGACTATGTCAATGCAGAAGCCCCATCTGTCTCTGTCCTGATCCACTGATCAACAACCTTCACACCAATGTCAACTAACCAGAGAAATAAGAGACCACAGATAAATACAGTGTCATCTTAGAACAATAGATTTAGATTAGTCATTCTTGTTCCACAAGAAATCTCCCCAGTCATTTTCTCTATAGACATGAAAAAAAATCTTTAGAATATAAAGATTTTTTTTATATTTATATTTATATTTATATTATAAAGAGTTTTAAGGCTGGAACCAAGCCAATGCATCTTCCAGAGAATTGTAAGTGACCATGTAACACTTCACTTGGATCGATCGATCGATCAATCAATCAATCAATCAATCAATGAACCAATCAATCAATCTATCAATAATACAAAATTAGAATTTTTTATTGTATTTACTTTAAATATTTTGCTCCAAGTGAAATGTTTCAGGGTCACTCACCGGTTGGCTTGGTTCCATGGTTCCAGGCTTAAAACTCTTTATATAAGGATTTTTCAAAATGTCTATGGAGAAAATGAATGGCGAATTCTGCTGAGATATATTGAGGGACAATATTGCATTGTATTATATTGCATTGTATTGTATTGCATTGTATTATATTGCATTGTATTGTATTGTATTGTATTGTATTGTAGTATTATTATCATGTCATCATATTGTTATTTTTCTCTTTCTAGAGTACAGGTCATTTGTATCTTTCTCTGACTTGGAGAACAATATTCAAGCTGTTATTTCATCTTGTATTAACTATTATAAGTCTCTGTAAAGTGTCTTTCAGAACATAGCTAGGATTTTACCTAATCTAATGGCACAGATCATATAACTCCTGTATAGTTGCCTTGAATTGTCTTGAAGTTGAATTTAGACTTGATTTCAAGAATTTTAAGATTGTATGTACTGTATTGCTTTTGAAGTAAGTAGCTTAGCCTCAGTATATACTACACAGCATAACATCTCATGTACTACATTAAGTTTATTTTTTATTTTTTTTGTCTCCATCCAAGTCTCTTGGGAAATTTATTTCAAGAATTCGATGCATTGATCGAATCAGTATGGTCTTCCCTTTGTTATACTGTGATTATTACTGTTCATTTATATTATCTGCAAATAAAAGATTGTTTAGTACTCAGCCACATATTGTCTCATATTGTGTCATAATTCATCCATGTACTAATGCTTTCACAATGGAAGGTAGAGATAAGTAAGCTACTATATGTTTAAAGTTTTATTCTATGCATATCTTTTGGAGGGAAAATTACCTCAATTCTTCATTAAATGTCCTTCAACTGTAATGACCATTATGCTCAATCAATCAATGACATACGTTAGGCTACATACTTTCCTCTAAAATGTGTCATTGTTTTATCGGGTATCGCTAACCTGACATCACCAGACCATTTCACAAATTATGTGAATCTGCCAGAGAAAATACAATAGATTTGCCAGGTTCCCAGGCAAGGTTACCAACCATGTGACCATCTTCAAATTATCCTAATAACTGATGCTGCTTTCACATCATTTCAGATTTAGGCTACTGTAAATATGAGCTTTCAAGTCAGTCAAGTGATAATAAATACTGGACATGGGGGACTTTTCTGTCGGCTCTGACGTCTCCCACTTGGCTTCCTGAAATGTGAAAGTCTGTCAACAGGCAGAAAACATGGCAGCCATGTTGGCAGTCCAAGGTAATAATTACAGCCAGTAGCCTATAATTAGTGGTTTGATGACTTCTTACCAGCAAGCAGTTGATGGACACTGATGTTCAACTTCAACCCAAATAGGAACAACATTTTCACATTTTGATATTATGACACATAAAAGTTGATACAGTATTAAAAACATTTTTAACGGATATGATTTTTCAGAAGGTGAGGAATGAGACGATGTAGATTATTTGAAATGACCGTCAGCCTCACATTCTTTTCCTATCATACTTCTACTTTAGTCCTTTTTTTCTCCACACTTGGCAGCAGCACCAGCATCTTCTTTGGGGAATTTAGCTTTCATAAAGCTTTGTGTGGATGCCAATGGGACAATGAACAGGTTTTCCTGCTGTCTTGCTAGATAATTGTTTTTTGCTTCAGTGTGTCCAGCAAATATCTCACTCAAATTAGAAAAACTAAATAAACAAAAGTAAACTCAAATCAACACTTCTTTCTCTCAGTTCACACCAACACCCTTCCTGCACATCTCTCAGTGTGCTGCAATGAGGAACTAACAGTATATATTCTGGTTAGTCAAGAGTGAAACTCTTCACTCCTCTATTGCTTATTTTTTCTTCTTTTTTGGCCGGACCCAGAATGGGTCCAGCTAAGAAACGTCGGTAACACTTTTTCAGAAAGAACGTCCTGTCTATTGTGGGCGGAAAGATATGGAACAGTCTCCCGGCCGCAGTGAGGGAATGCCCCACTTACCCTACTTTTAAAAGTCAAAATCAAGGAATGGCTCAAAACGACACAACAGTGCACCCATAACTAGCCTTCTCTTGGATATTTCATCTTTTTATCATTTTATTATCTTATCTGTTTGTGTGTATTGCTTTTGTTCCGTGTATGTATTGTTATCCCTTGTGTATGTATTTTTATCCCTTGTGCATTTTTATTATATTGCTTTTTTATTCCCGTTTTCTGTATTTATCTTGTAGTTTTTAGTTGTTTATGTTCCGAGGACTGCGGGTGAAAATTATCTTCGGCTAACCCCGGCACTTTTACCGTTGTCACATAATGGATGATTCTGTACGTGTATAACTGTCTTATTAATGTGCATTGTCCTGTCCAAATAAACAATAAAGTAAGTAAGTAAAGTAATACAGTAACTACACACTATTAAGCATTAGTTAAGTATTAGTAAATACTTAATTCATCATTTAGAAAGCATTGTTCATACAATACTAAGCATTTGTAAGTAATTCATAAACACAGTTATAAATGGTTTATTCCTGAATCATTTATAATGTATTTAATTGTATTTAATCAAATTTATAAATGCTTTGTAGATTGTCCTCCCTTTAGATTAGGTGACACAAAATACTTAACTAACAATTACTAACTACCTTAACTAAGAACTACGAATTACCTTTATTACAGGGGGCATGCCTAGGGTGTGGCCACCCCTGAAATCTGACTGGCCACCCCAGGTGCCACCCCAAAATCCTGAAAGTAGCCTGGGTCCAGACCTTCGAATCCACCCACTCTACGAAATTGAGTTTGGCTGCTCTTCGTCTGGCATCTTCATATGCAAATGCATGTTCTCCGTTTTTTTAACGCTCTGAGCCAATGAGCGTCGACTAGGACTAACAATTGTCCAATCAGCATCAATAAACCGGGCGGGACCATTGTCAGGTTGTCAAGACTTCCCCAAGGAGTAAACAACAATGGCTGTAGCCGTTGTCAAGGCTGTTTTGGGTGGAGACTGGAGACTGCCACCGCCACAGACGGACATGACCACCACAGAGCAGTGTGTCGTGTCATATATTATTTTGTGGTTTTCCACTTCAATGATTCACTTTTCCTCATACATGTTTGTCCTCTGGCTTGATATTGAATGCTGTAAACACCTCTGCCCTGTTGATTTCATGCCTGGCTCCGCCAAACTTGCTGCGGCTTTGCTCCGACATCCGTGAAAAATAGAACCCTTGCGTATCTTTTTCGGAGAGCTCCGGATCGTCGGAGCTGGGACGGAGTAGACACGCAACGCAGCGGAGTAGGTGGGAGTTGACACAATGATTAGAGTGGAAACGTATTGGCTCCGAAGCCGTACCGCAGCGCAGACGGACCCAACACGGACTCAGTGGAATGTGGCCGTTAGATTAAGCCAGGAGTAGGCCTAATTTGGACTAGTTAAACTAGGACATTTAAGTGGCTTGCATGAACGTGGCTTAAATCTGACTTAGTTAGTCAGAGACTATGGAGTCCTGGAGTAAGCCTAAATGAGAACACCTGGGTCAAGCCTCATTAGGTTAAGTAGGAGCAAAGGCTGTTGGTCTAATGGTGCTCAACAAAACCTGGAGTAGAATTGAAAACACCATTACTGGAGTGAATCTTGAGTCCAAACAACGGCAGAAGCAAAAAGAACTCGCTCAGAAAACTATAGTGAGTATGAAAAAACTACTAAAACAAATTGTGGAGTAGCTGCCTTCCCCCCCCCCCCCCCCCCCCAATCCTATCCTACATTTTGTTTTGTTTTGTTTTGTTTTGTTTATTCGTCAATTGTACCTTGTGTATGTATTTGTGTTCTTGTCCTGACTGGTTTAATTTAATTTAATTGTATTGATTTTGATTTATTGAGTAGTGTTGGTATTGTTGTGGGTTTGTTTTTGTTTTGTCCTGTTCTGTCTGTGTTAATTTGGAGAACGGAGTGCTTTGAAAAACCAATAAAAACATTTGAATAATAATAAAACAAATTGTGGCAAACAATCCAGTTATACAAGGGATCAGCCGAGCAGCATTTTGGTAAACAAACCGCGTCACTGGGTGGCAACGGCAATGGAACCCTATGGAGCCCGAGTGGCGCGAGGCTTGAGTGTCTGACTCTAGCCGACTAACTCTGTTTACATTTTAAAAACTGCGACAGTTCACACAACTTTAACACGACATGCATATATTATACATCAAACTCTTGAGCTACTTCTGCTCTCACTCAGAATGTCAAAATCTAAACGATTTGATGTATAGGCCCCTATCGTTGCATCGGCGCAGTTTGTAGGCCGAGCGGCAGGCGCAGATCAAAGCAGTGGGCGTGGAAAGGCGCACTTGATATCGTCGTGCTGGCGCTAGATGCAGCCCAAAGCATTACAACCACGCCTTTTAGGCGTAAAATTATGCACCGTCATGCTCATTGGATAAGTGCAATAAACGAATCGCACGCTTGCCTTTTTAGCTCCAATTCCAGTGATCCCGCAAAACCAGACGAAAGCCAAACGCTCTGCCCCCCCCCCCCCCCCTCCCTTCATCCAGCCTGTCTGTCTGCATTATAGGCTATTATTCCATATTATTATGCTTCTCAAACCAATCTAACTGCAGTTTCAATACTGCAAGCATGTAAATACGCTACACTATAGCAAGATCAAAGTGAAAATAATGTTCTATGCATCAGCTAGAAAAATATAGCCTATTAGATTGGTGAAAGTTTGTCCAGAAAGATATCATTTTCTCTCGCCTGCTGCAGGAAGGATGATGCACATAAATATACCCTACATTATGTCAAGTCATTGCATAAATGTGTTTTTATTGTAAAACTAAATGTGAAATAGGGCCAAGTTATTGGACGGACATCACAGTATAGCAGATGCCATTAGAAGCGCGTTCCGAAGCGCGTTCCGCTGTTACTTCTCTAAATCACGTTAACTCGACAAGGGGTATATATATGCCCAGGAGGACATATATGTTTCACATAGGGTGGTGTTTTCATTTCGAGGTTTTATTTGGTCCAATATTGAAATGTTGACAATGGCAGGCTGTGTTACCATTACACATTAATTTAGAACTACCTTTTATATCTATTTTGGCTCATTTGGTGGCTATTTAGTAGCGAAATGAAGAAACACAATGCATGCTGGGAACTCAGAGAGAGAGAGAGAGAAGGGTGACAGAGAAGAAGCAGTGAAGGCAAAGAATAGGCCTGCTTTTGAAAAGCGCAAAGCGCTAAATGTAGGCCAGCTCCCAAGATATGACTAGGCTGGTATTTAGCGCCGACACGCCCACTTTGGGACTGCGCCACGCCCATTCGGCCTAAAGCGCATTTGGCAGCCTAAAGCCTATTGCTATCTTGCCGAAACAGGCGCAAGGCACGTTTTTTTGCGGTTAAGGCCCGTAATAGCGCCGATGGCCTGTGGGAGAATAGAGCCCATCGTTTTTTAGATATTAACGTTTGTTTGGCGCAACTCATACTATTAACTGCCGCGGGGTTCCGCATTTCTGGGTGGTAAGTGACGTCACGCTGATTCGTCTTATAGAAAGTAAGAACCATTACTGCTGCTACTGAGCAAAAGAAGAAGAGAGCTTGGGCTGCAATTTGCGGTGAATTCAATGCCTCAAAGTGATCAGAACTTAGAGAGAACTGAGTACAGGCCTTCCTCTTTGAGACAGAGAGGAAAGTCTAGGCTCAAGCAAAGTCATGATCTCCAATGCATTTTCTTTGTACATACGAAAGTTATTTCATCAAGCTGATTCAATGGATTACTCCTATCCACAAGTACTGGTCTGGCTGGCCCCTGTAGAGCATATTGGTCTTCATTTAGATATTCCAAATAGTCCATGCTCCCAAACAGTCCATGCTCCCTTTCACAAACACTACTAAGCAGAAGTTAAACCTGCCGCTTTGGAGGATTAATTTAAGCTTCAATTTAGTCCCAGAGTAGGTTTGATCCACCCTCTTGCAATCGGCTTTGTTTAATCCAGAACAGGCTAAATCTACGACTGTTTTAAGATAAGGCTGTGCAAGTGACTTAGAGTTAAGCCAGCTCAAACAGCATTTTAGTCTGGGATAGCCTTAAGCCTTGTCTGCGAAACCGCCCCAACATGTAATTTCTACTAAGTCACAACTGAGAACTAATTTTAGTTAACTTTTCATTAGTTGCATTTAACTGGTAACTTAGACTGTCATAATTTCCAAAGTTTGCTTGAGGCCTGGCTGTTTGTGTCAGCTTGCTGTGCTTAAGAAGCTGTTACGCTCCTGATGAGAAGGCCAAACCACCAAACACCACTCTGCTGACTAGAGCAATGTTCACACCAACATGTTTCCTGCACATCTCTCAGCTCAAAATAGTGTCAAAGTGCAATGAGGAACTAACACTTCTCGTACTAAAGTGTCCTCATACAGTATCTGTGTTTTTCCACAGTAATGCCACGGGGATCAACAACCAACTTTTTACATACTTTTTACCAGTATGAGTATAATCCCGAGTACAATATTTCAATATCTGTACTCGTGATTAGGGCTGGGTATCTTAAAAAGAAATGACAATACCAGTAGCCTTAAAGATACAAATATAGTCATTTTGATTTGATACATTAGCCATACTTTGAACGTTTCGGTGGCATCTCGACAACAACCACAAACAAACAAAACTTAAACCACACCCACTTTCAGTCTAAACCCCGCCCATTTTGATTTAAGTCACGCCCCCTCCGAGTACAGATACATATAATTGAGTTTGTTAAACAGATACAGATAATGGTGTCGTCACTCATGAGCGAGAAGCTCCACTCCTCTATAGTTCTATCAGACTTCATCACAGCACAAGTCCTGTCTGTTCTTTACTGAACAGAATCTACCCAGTTAAAGGATATGAAAGTTGCATCATTGTCAGTATTTGTCTTGAGCTGTGAAGCTTCACACCTTAGTTGTGAAACTCCCTCAGTTCTCTTGTGGTTTCGAGGGGAACTTTACACATCGGCGAGCATCGAAGGGGCCTGTCCTGTCTTCACACGCACACACACACACACACACACACACACACACACACACACACACACACAGAGACACACACACACACACACACACACACACACACACACACACACACACACACACACACACACACACAGAGACACACACACACACACGTTCACCAGCTACACACACGTAAGCCCTGTAAAAAGGGAGACCTGCTTCTGATAAATTGATTTTAGTTGGGTCATTGCGTATGATTCTGTGACCGCGGAGAGCAGAGGTTTGTGTCTCGTTGGATTTGTCATCTATGAAGGTTAAAGCACAAATTTAGCTCCTTTCACGGAAATACGGGCAACTTTTTTGAGAGCCCTAAATCCAAAATGGCGACCATCGGCTATTATAACATATAAAAGAAAAGCTTTGGAAGAGCCAAACTGCAAAAATGTTATCACATGTACTGCAACATTTCTTTTTTTAACACGTTGAGTGCCAAGGACGAGATATCTCGGCTTACATAATCCAACCGTTGAGTGCCAAGGACGAGATATCTCGGCTTACATAAACATTTTTTTTTTTTGACGGTGGGACATCGATCAACCCCTTTTACATCTCCTACACCAGAATTTGAGGTATTGAATGTGTATAATCTATTTTACCGACCCACTGAGTGTCGACATGTCTCTCCACAGTAGAAAGAGGCGACCCAAAACTGGACGGAAAAGCGCGACGAAGCCGTTCTCATACTGTAAAATTGATGGCGAAAACGCTTTCACTTTCGCGCTGATGCACAGCGGTGGCAACGGTGGGGGGTTCCAAGAATAGATTGGATGCACACTTTGAAACACGCAGCATAAATATGACCAGAATCGCATCAAAGCTCTCAACCAAAACTCCACGAAACGAGCGAGTCCACCCAGACTTCCTCAAACAGCGGCCGCGCAAACAGGCAGCAGCCAGGCAGCAGCAACTTCGTTGTGACACGCCCGCTGGAGAGCCAGGGAGGCAGGAGGAGAACACACACGGAGGGAGGAGTTGGAAGCAGAGGGGGGTTTCCTGCTGTTATGGAGGAAATTACTGTTCAAAACTATTGTTTAGATGTCTGACTCTTACTGATGCCAAAAATGAATGGTTAAAGTGACTGTTCTATCGAATTTCACAAAAAGCCGTTTATCTCTGAATAATTTTTCTGACGCTGAAACCATGCTGTATTCAACTGCTAATGCTTACATAACTACTAACTCTACAAACTAACTCTTTTAGACAGAGAAAGCACACATTCTATTAGTTATTTTTAGATGATTGGTGTTCACGAAGTCTTAACAGAAAATAATCCTCGGCTCTTGTAAAATGAGCCAGAATCCTCAAAAAAAAACCTGGCAGAACCTACCTACAGCATTGAAAAAAGGGCTGGCAGTCAATGTGTTAAAGTCGAGCTGAACCCAAAAATGACTTTTCTTTTCTTTTAGTTCAAATACCTGGGTATGTAGTGCACCTATTTAATAATGTATGCAAAAAAAATCACTCATAACAGTAATCTAGAGTTTTCTGACGTCGCCTAGTACTATCACATTTCTACCCCATTTCAACCAATCATATCACGACATGGCAGCTGTCAATCAAATCTTCATTTCAGGATAATTTTCTCTTCCAAATGAAGGAGAAAATGGCGCCTAGTGCCTGTCATCTGGCAGAATTTCTAGCCCATAAACTAACTACTACTAACTTGGCCAATTGTATGGAACATACTAAATAAATCAAACGGTAATGTCTGACAATGCAAATAAATGTAACTGGCTCGTTAAAACTCGCATTCCAGGAATATTGTATTTACCGCAGCAATAGCGATAATGTCGCGCGCCTGAGAGCCTGGTTGTCAGGGGTCTGCCCTCGGAGATTCCAGGCGGGCGGGCAGCACCCATGCATCGGATTGTCCGCTCGTTCCACACAGAAGCAGCTGGCTGCCTGGTACTCGGTGGATCCCACTCGCGTAGCACGACAACACGCTGAATCCCACTGATTTGGGGGTGGAACACGCCAGGATTGGCCAATGCCAAAGCCAGTCCCCAGAATTGTCAAATCAAATCATCGACATGCTACTATGACCCGCCTCTCAACCTGTCATCTCAGACAAGTTATGTTTTCAGTCTGAAACGGACTCACTGTTTATTTAAACAGCTGTGTTGGGTAGCGGATGAATGGACATGTGATTAGACTTGAGCCGGACTATGTGTGCATTACACAGTTTTAAATGCACACCTGCCGGCCAATCAGAAACGAGTATTCACCCAGACCATGGTATATTATAATACGCAATATAGTGAAGTCGTCATGCAGGTGGCAGACAGCTTGTAGACTTCTTCTTGAGTTTGTGCCACTTGGAAGCTCTGACCTGCCTGCAGGTAACATCTGTACTCTCACCATAGATACTGGAGAGGACAAATCCCTTCATGTCGGCTCTGGCTCTGTCTTCTCACCCACAGCTGTCTTCCTCTCCTCCACACTGCTCTGCTCTCCACTGCATTGTTTCAGCAAAAAAACTATTGTCATTATTAAGCATGTGGCTATATATGTATGTAGTTCCTATATATATATGACTTTTTATTTGGAGACATAAGAGAGGTGATAACCTATTTATTCTGGACTCTTCTGAATTCTCTCACGACAGAAACACTTTTTCCAGTGTTGAAAATGAACTACAATTAACGAGCTCACTAATGAGCGTGCAATAATGTGATTCTGTCGCTTTCTAAACAACAGTATGAAAAGCATACAACTGGATGGTGCACCACACTCTGCACAAACACACACAGGCACACGCACGCACACACACACACACACACACACACCCACACGCACGCACGCACACACACACACACCCACACAGAGACGCACGCACGCACACACACACACACACACGCACCCGCACGCATGCACACACACACACACGCACGCATGCACGCACGCACGCACGCACACACACACACACACACACACACACACACACACCCCACACACGCACGCACCCGCACGCACGCACACACACACACACACACACACACACACACCCGCACGCACGCACAGACACACACACGCACGCACACACACACGCACACGCACATGCACACACTGGTGTGCAAATGAGTTGGAGTATAAAGCAGACATGGAGTAAGATGACAACAGAGACACAACATCATTATTCATTCAGCTGCTGTTTCAAAGGACACGACACAATCGAAGAGGAGTCAGAGAGCAAACAGGAGTCACACAATCTAATGACATCAATGGCAATGAATGAATGACAAAGACATCAGCAACATGTAGGTGAGGACAGTCAGCCAATCACAGTGGTTGTCAGAAAAAAAGCTGTGTCACATTCTAAACAATAAAACAAAAATGATAGAATTTGATACTGATCAACTGATTACTCTTTTTGTGATGAATATCAATATTTGTTCATTTGCTTAATTTCCATTTACTTTTCATGAAGCAGGCATCAGGTCTGTGATTGGGTCATGAAGCAGGCATCAGGTCTGTGATTGGGTCATGAAGCAAGCATCAGGTCTGTGATTGGGCCTCGTCTCAGGGGGGAGGGAAGAGTGCAGAGTGCCTCATAATGGTTTTTGCAATAAGCCTGAGAAGCCAGAAGCTATATAATATCTAATAATGTATATATATAATATAATATAAAGCTATATGCAATATATAATAATATATAAAGCTATATGCAATATCTATTTCTGCCCTGTGATCCATGAGTCTGATCAGGGCAGCTTGCAGGAGAAATCATTATGGGAAATCATGTGTTGAAGCAGCTCCTTAGTTCTCACAGAGCAGTGTTATACCAACATGGAAGAGAAATATCAGACAGTACAGCTTTAGATCTGTTTAACAGAGCCTGTCAGCCCAGAGCTGTTTTCATCTTACAGTATGAATGGTCTAAAGATGTCTGAAAAGGTACTTCTGCCCCCTTGGCTTTTGAAATGTCTAATCCTTCCCAGGCCCTTTGTGGTCTGTCAAACTAATTCTGTTGTCTCACATCAGAACGTGCTCAGTGGCTCCCCCTACTGTCTGTCGCCCAACTTAATCCCGCCCCTCTCTCTCTCTCTCTCTCTCTCTCTCTCTCTCTCTCTCTCTCTCTCTCTCTCTCTGTCTCTCTCTTTCTCTCTCTCTCTCTCTCTCTCTCTCTCTCTATCTCTTTCTCTCTCTCTGTCTCTCTCTCTCTGTCTCTCTCTCTCTCTCTGTCTCTCTGTGTCTCTCTCTCTCTCTCTGTCTCTCTCTCTCTGTGTGTGAAAAGTGGATGTGCTTTCATCATGTGTGACATGAGGCAGGTTGGATTTGAAGCTTCAGGGTTGACAGCATGTGATCAGAGAGACGCAGCGTGACTCAGTGAAGCTTCACCTTCCAAATCAAAGTGTCTGTGTGGGAGGGGCCAGGTGTCTGTGTGGGAGGGGCCAGGTCTGTGTGGGAGGGGCCAGGTGCTTCACGTCAACGTGTGGCTCACGTTTTCCTTTCATTCGTCAGTCAGTCAACATCACAATCTCCAGCACTTTCAAACCCACTGACAGTTGATGTGGACACTGTGTCTGAGCACTTGCAGTTAGAACTGAATCAGTTCAGCTGATAGACCTGTTTCAACTGCTCCCCTCTGGCAGGCGCTATAGAGCACTGATGTACGCCCAGACCACCAGACACAAAAACACTTTCTACCCACAGGCCATCACTCTGAGGCCATTTACACCTGGCGCTAACATGCGTTTTCTGCGATCAGATTGCAATCAGATTGTGTTTTATCACTTGAAAGTACAGGTGTAAACACCCCCAAAACGCATTGAAGAAGGATTGCAATCTGATCGGCCAAACCACCTCCGGAGGTGGTCAGGGATGCATTGTGTACACATTGAACACAAGTGTAAATGCAATGTGTCCTCTCAATCTGGATACAGCAACTCTATGCAGATTGAGAGGACAACCATTTCTGCAATCTGATTGCAGTCTGATGGCAGAAAACGCATGTTAACGCCAGGTGTAAATGGTCTCGATTAGTAGGGATGTGCGAGTACACCAGTATCTGTATGTGTTTAACCAACTGAATTATCTGTATCTGTTCTCAGAGGGGGCATTGCTTAAATCTAAATTGGGTGGGGTTTAGACTGAAAGGGGGTGTGGCATAAGTTTTGATGTGCCACCAAAAAAAACACTCAAAAGTATATGACTAAATTAGGTATTGAATGAAGTTATTTGTATCAATATCACTTTAAGGGGACTGGTATTGGTACTAGTATCGTAAATGTTTTAACGATACCCAGCCCTAATCACGAGTATGAATATTGACACATTGTACCGGATTCACCGGATGGTACATTATCTGTACCGGATACTTGTTTCATCAGAGTACTCGGCTCAACCCGTATTGTTCTTTAGTTCTTAGGCCCTACATAGCATCCAGTTGTCTATGATGCTGTTGTATAGTGTCCAATAGAGAGCCGCAGGAATGAGTCTGGAAAACATGGATGCTAACACTTCCTGGTTCTTCACTGTTTCTGCCTATGGGATTTTTGAATGGGGTTTTGGCGCGATGCTTCAAATGAGGTCTGTGTTTAACGCAAGCTTATTCCAACGCGAACCAGTGTTCAGCAGGATACTCTTCACACATGAGGACCACTTTTATGAGTCCGGGACTTCCGCGTTCCGACTACAAAAATACGTTATCCCTGCGGCTCTATATGTGTATGGTGGTGGTTCTGAACGATGAGAGAAGATGAACCAGAGAAAGGCAGATGTTGTGGTATCCATCACCGGTACTCCCAGTACAATATATGGGTTGAAGTGAGTGATCACTCAGCCCGTCTGACAGCTGTGTGCTGGACGCAGGTGTCCCCCCTGACAGCTACACTGGCCTGCTGAAGGATGGTTGTGCCTGTCTGCTCTGCGGCGGCACAGACCACAGAGTGGGAGATGTATCGCCCTGACCTGCCACCAGGGGGCACAGACCACAGAGTGGGAGATGTATCGCCCTGACCTGCCACCAGGGGGCACAGACCACAGAGTGGGAGATGTATCGCCCTGACCTGCCACCAGGGTCTCTGCCTCTACATCACCAATCCATCAAGCAGATTGAGATGAGTCATCGTGGATAGACCCTCCTACCCTGAGAGAGGAGGAGACCTGCTCCTCATAAACAACGCAAATGAACTTATGCAATGATAGATAATCAATAGCCCCACCCAGAGGTCTAATGATGTCGCCTTCATGAGGTTGATGAAGGGGCCAGTGGAGGGAATAGAGAGGGCATCCAGCCAGGAATTAGATTTTCTAAAGCAGCTCCATTAAAAAGCTGGACCATTGGAAATAATAATGTAGTACGGCCCTCGTGAGAGCAGAACTTGGAAACTATATTGCATGCAAACGAGGAGCTTTGAAAGTGGATTTAAATTACATTCTGTGGCCTGAAACCAATAAACATTTTTGCGAGACTTGTGTCTACTTGACAGGCACAGAAGTCATTTCAATAACGAAGGAGCAGAGACAGAACTTTTGCCCTTCTAACTTAAAGGATGACTTTACCGATAATCAACAGTGTTGGGGGGTAACTCATTACAAAAGTAACATATTACATGTAATATATTACTTTGAGCAGTAACTCAGTAATATAACTTATTA
>NC_139638.1:9851678-9861678 GCF_964638095.1 Poromitra crassiceps | reverse complement strand
TGTGTGTTTCTATTCTCCTCTCACCCAGAGCCACCAGGAGGATCTTCTTCTCGTTTCTTCTCCCACCTCCTGACGTTGTTTGCCTCCTCAAACTTCCCTCTCTGGACCCTCTGTCTCTCCATCTTTGTCTTTCTTGCTGTGTGGCTTTTCTCAACTATCTCCTCAGAGTTTACTGGCCATTACATGATGGTCTCTGAACCCATTTGTAAATGGAATTGTGAAGAACACTGCTGTGTGGGGGTAGCAGCATGATACATCTCTCTAAAGAACACCGCTGTGTGGGGGTAGCAGCATGATACATCTCTCTAAAGTGCATCTGTTGATAGTTCATCTGTTTAAAGTGCAGTAATCACAGGCAGAGTCGAACAGTTCATGTGCAGGGTGGGTGGAGTCTCGCATGATGCAGACGACTCTGTCGAGCTAGTGGTTAACGAGCTAGTGGTTAACGAGCTAGTGGTTAACGAGCTAGTGGTTAACAAGCTCGTTGTTGGAGGCAGCGGGCTTGGCTAACCTGGTATGCGTATTTTACAACTGCTTCGAACATGGCTCAGCCAATCACAATCAAGGACTGGAACTGACAATTTTTTTGATAACTGTCTGTGCTTCTCTTGCACATGCATGGGGCCACAAGGGAGCAAAAAAAATACAGCAGGAGACAGCAGGACTATGAACATGTTTACATGTGGTCTTTCTCTCTGAGATATAGAGAACGTGTCAGCAGAATTTAAATAATGAAACTAAAAGCAGAGGAGGCCGACTCTGCATCTATTGGGCTGTGGTGAATAATTAGCGTGTGTGGGCAGAGACAAAACTGGCAGGTTATTAAGCACATGTAATGTTGACACGCCTCCAGGAAGTGTGGGTGAGAATACACAATGGGAAATTTACCATGTGGGGCCCGGTAAATCCATTCATGAAAATACCCACACACACACACACACATGCACGCGCACACCAAACTGCTTTTGTTGAAGAAAAGCAACAACACTTTGTTAGCCTTTTATTCCGGACAAAAAGGATAATGAGCTCAACTTTGTGACTGACCACAATGTAACGGAAGTCCACTACTGGATACTTTCACAATGTTTAGATGGCACATCCAACTCCTCTACAGTACCATCACATCCAACTCCTCTACAGTACCATCAGAGATCCAACTCCTCTACAGTACCATCACATCCAACTCCTCTACAGTACCATCAGAGATCCAACTCCTCTACAGTACCATCACATCCAACTCCTCTACAGTACCATCACATCCAACTCCTCTACAGTACCATCACATCCAACTCCTCTACAGTACCATCACATCCAACTCCTCTACAATACCATCACATCCAACTCCTCTACAGTACCATCACATCCAACTCCTCTACAGTACCATCACATCCAACTCCTCTACAGTACCATCACATCCAACTCCTCTACAGTACCATCACATCCAACTCCTCTACAGTACCATCACATCCAACTCCTCTACAATACCATCACATCCAACTCCTCTACAGTACCATCACATCCAACTCCTCTACAGTACCATCACATCTAACTCATCTACAGTACCATCAGAGATCCAACTCCTCTACAGTACCATCACATCCAACTCCTCTACAGTACCATCAGTGATCCAACTCCTCTACAGTACCATCACATCCAACTCCTCTACAGTACCATCACATCCAACTCCTCTACAGTACCATCACATCCAACTCCTCTACAGTACCATCACATCCAACTCCTCTACAGTACCATCAGAGATCCAACTCCTCTACAGTACCATCAGAGATCCAACTCCTCTACAGTACCATCAGAGATCCAACTCCTCTACAGTACCATCACATCCAACTCATCTACAGTACCATCAGAGATCCAACTCCTCTACAGTACCATCAGAGATCCAACTCCTCTACAGTACCATCACATCCAACTCCTCTACAGTACCATCACATCCAACTCCTCTACAGTACCATCACATCCAACTCCTCTACAGTACCATCACATCCAACTCCTCTACAGTACCATCAGAGATCCAACTCCTCTACAGTACCATCACATCCAACTCATCTACAGTACCATCACATCCAACTCCTCTACAGTACCATCACATCCAACTCCTCTACAGTACCATCACATCCAACTCATCTACAGTACCATCACATCCAACTCCTCTACAGTACCATCAGACACATCCAACTCCTCTACAGTACCATCACATCCAACTCCTCTACAGTACCATCACATCCAACTCCTCTACAGTACCATCACATCCAACTCCTCTACAGTACCATCACACCCAACTCCTCTACAGTACCATCACATCCAACTCCTCTACAGTACCATCACATCCAACTCCTCTACAGTACCATCACATCCAACTCATCTACAGTACCATCACATCCAACTCATCTACAGTACCATCACATCCAACTCCTCTACAGTACCATCACATCCAACTCATCTACAGTACCATCACATCCAACTCATCTACAGTACCATCACATCCAACTCCTCTACAGTACCATCAGACACATCCAACTCCTCTACAGTACCATCACATCCAACTCATCTACAGTACCATCACATCCAACTCCTCTACAGTACCATCACATCCAACTCCTCTACAGTACCATCACATCCAACTCCTCTACAGTACCATCAGAGAGGCAAGGGGAATCCTGGTTCCCCACAATATGGGGCCTGTAAGAGGTGGCTTATAGTGATCAAGAGGGGAGGCTCCTAAAAATCCTCTCAAACCTTTTCATCATTGGAGTAAATGAGAAGATATAAGAAGGACCCTCCTTTATTGGGCTGGCGCTGAACTCTTTGGCTGACTGAGGCCTGAGGTGAGTCGGCAGACACACAGAGGGTTGAAAAGAAATCAATAAATTAACAAGACTGCTTCCCTCACCTCCAGCCCACCTCCACCACCCCACCTCCCATCTCCCTCCACCCCACCTCCCACCTCCACCACCCCACCTCCCATCTCCCTCCACCCCACCTCCCATCTCCCTCCACCCCACCTCCCACCTCCACCACCCCATCTCCCTCCACCCCACCTCCCACCTCCACCACCCCACCTCCCATCTCCCTCCACCCCACCTCCCATCTCCCTCCACCCCATCTCACACCTCCACCACCCCATCTCCCTCCACCCCACCTCCACCATCCCATCTCCCTCCACCCCAACTCCCCCTCCACCATTCCACCACCACCACCACACCTCCCATCTCCCTCCACCCCACCTCCCACCTCCACCATCCCATCTCCCTCCACCCCAACTCCCCCTCCACCATTCCACCTCCACCACCCCACCTCCCATCTCCCTCCACCCCACCTCCACCACCCCACCTCCCATCTCCCTCCACCCCAACTCCCCCTCCACCATTCCACCTCACACCTCCACCGCCCCACCTCCCATCTCCACCTCCACCACCCCATCTCCCTCCAGCCCACCTCCCAATTACTGTCATACATAATGGATTAAAGTGGAGGTGCGTCACAGCACAGACAACTACACACACTTTAACACACAAAGGCCTGCACACACTGACACACGGTGAAAACACAATCTATGCACACACACACACTTATGTGCTTGTGCCTACTGTATGCATGCATGCGCGCACACACACACACACACACGCACACACACACACACACACGTATGCACGCACGCACGCACACACACACACACACACACACATACATTCACAAGGTCGAACCATTGTACGCCAGTTGCCCTCCTCTCATTCTCTTTGTTCTTCCTGTTTTTCTTTCTCTCATCCCTTCTTCATGGCATTCTGAGCGCACTGCTTTCATCTCTTGTGTTCCACGGGTTATTGTTGTTCTCTCTCACATGTTTGTTAGTTGTTGGCCTGAGAGCACGGGGACATTGATCACAGAGAGAGCTGCTGAACCAGTCAGAATACAAAGTGAACTCTTTGCAACCTTTCACAGCACAGTGTGACAGTGGAATTACTAAAAAACAGGCAGATGTAGCAAGTGGAAAGAAAGAGGGGGGGGAATCATCCACAACATGGAAAGAGCACACAGTATATACTGTACAATATATACTGTAATATATACTGTACAATATACTATACAATATATACTGTAATATATACTGTACAATAGGGGCGGCTGTAGCTCAGGAGGTAGAGCGGGTCGTCCACTAATCGCTTTGGATAAAAGGGGTCGGTGGTTCGATTCCCGCCTCCTCCAGTCTGCATGTCGAAGTGTCCTTGGGCAAGATACTGAACCCCAAATTGCTCCCGTTGGTGTGCCAGCACCCTGCGTGGTAGCCTGCCGCCATCGGTGTGTGAATGGGTGAATGTACCTACTGATTGTAAAGCGCTTTGGATAAAAACACTATATAAATGCAGGCCATTTACCATTTTAGGCCATTTATATATACTGTATAATATATACTGCCTGTGAAGCTTCAGTTGCATCACACAGAGTGGGATAAGATAAACTTCAATAATAAAGTTTGGATTTGAGATTATGCAAATCGGAAGTAAAGATCTGAATTTGGTTGGCTGTGTAAAATATTTTTGCAATACGTGGTGATCTAGGGGTACAACGGCACATCAGCTTTTTCGGCAGCAGGGGGTAACTGATCAATTGGTTCATTTTATGCCATTCTCTGGTTCCATCACTTTGGGCTTAGGTTTCAATGTTTGGTTTAAAAAAGAAGAAGCAGCAAGCCATGTGGCAAAGAATTCACCTTCACCATTTTATTATCTTCCAAAAAATCTCTGCTAAATTAATCATTCCCACAAGAATGTTCTAAACTTCAACTTTCTCTGCTTTGGGTCCCTAGCCTAACATAACCAATAACCATTCAACTTTCTCTGCTTTGGGTCCCTAGCCTAACATAACCAAAAGAATGTTCTAAACTTCAACTTTCTCTGCTTTGGGTCCCTAGCCTAACATAACCAAAAGAATGTTCTAAACTTCAACTTTCTCTGCTTTGGGTCCCTAGCCTAACATAACCAATAACCATTCCTGTCGGAATTACATTGGGGAGGGGAAAACATAACTGCCACGAGAACTTGAGAGCTGATCTTTCTCGCGGGGGGGTTAGTGCTTGTTCGATGGGAGCTTTGACACGGTTCGAGGCGGCCAAGGTCGTCTTGGAGCAGGTGCGGCCATTTTATGGGAAGGCCAATATCTCGATGGTGAGCGATTGTCGAGCATGCGACAAGATGGTGGCGCTTGTCGACGCTAACAACAAGCTACGGTGCATTCCGCAGGACAGGCGCTGCAGTGAGGCTACAGCTCGACTAGTGGACGCAATGGAGCACAGGCTGGATGCCACATTCCCGCTGTGGTCTCCAAACGCAGAGGAGATGATCCACAATCCAGAGGACATTGCTTTCCTGGTCAGCATGAAGGGCGACAGAGTGGCCACATTTGGAGCGTTTGATGCCAAGCTGCAATCCAAGGTGAAGCGGCGTCAGGAGCGTGAAGCAGCCCAGCAGGCATACCATAACAAGGAGCAGCAGAAGATGACTGCAGCGTCCAGCATGGCGGTGTTGGAAAGCCAAAGTGATGAGGATAGCGACGCAGATGAAACAGCTGCTCCACCGGCTGAGGACACAGCCACCCGCGAGTATAAGAAGACTGGCACCACAGCCTTCATTCCATCCAACATCCTCAGCCGGCCGAGTCTTGTGTCACTGGCTACACGGTTGAAGATCACACCAATGCAGTAGGCTGCCTTCACGCGCGGCCTGATCGAGGAGTCAGGTGGTAATTCGGCAAAGATCTCTACATCCTACGCGACAGCAGACCGAGCACGCCACCACGTGCTGGAGGCAATCAGTGAGGAACGGCACGAGCAGTGGACACCACCTCCCATGTGCACCCTACACTGGGACAGTAAGTTGACGCCAATGCTCAACAATGTACGCCAGTTAGAGGAGCGTCTGACAGTGGTGGTCGGAGATGCGGAGCGGCTCAAACTGCTCGGTGTGCCAGCATTCATGAAGGGGACAGACGAAGCATGTGGAACGATCATCGCCCGGCTGACGTGCAAGCTGCTTCAGGAGTGGTGCTGTGCTGACCAGGTTGTCAACATGGCATTTGACACCACCGCATCAAACACTGGCCATCTCACGGCAGCCTGCATCGCCATTCAGCTCTCAATGGGTCGACCACTGCTCTGGTCTGGGTGTCGGCACCACATCGGCGAGGTGCTCCTCAGCCACATTTTCACTGACCTCAAGGTGGAGACGTCACGCTCGCCAGAGGTTACATTGTTTACACATCTGCGGGATAACTGGAACCTGGTGCCACACAAGGACAGTGACCCATTGTCCCGTTACATTCCAGACGCCGCCGAACCACCGTTCCTGGTCAAGTTGCGTGGTGAATTCATTGAGTGTGCTGCAGGAGTGCTTGACTACAAGCCAGGTGACTACCGTGAGTTCGTGCAGCTGTGTCGTGTGTATCTGGGTGCAGACGGTCCAGCGCACACTCCAGTTACCTTCCAACGGCCAGGAGCACTGCACAAGGCGCGATGGATGGCCAAGCTGCTCTACACACTCAAACTGGCCTTGATGGAGCAACACATTGCGTTGCTTCCTCAGGGCACCATCACCACGCGGCAGCAGGTGCTGAAGATTCGGGCGTTTGCCAACTTTATCACGCACATCTACGCAACGTGGTGGCTGACCTGCGACACGGCCGTAGATGCAGCATGGAATGATCTCACACTCTACCGCCACCTGTATGCTTACAAGTCTGTTGACGAGGGCATCACAGCATCAGCGATTAAGGCGCTGGAGCGGCACCTATGGTACCTGACAGGCGAGATGCTGCCCCTGGCACTCTTCAGCACCAAGGTGCCAGTTGGCGAGCGGCGCTCACTTGCAAATGCCATCTTAGAGCACAAGCCGGCTGATGTCCCAATGCGAGCCCCACAGCTCCGCTTTGCCACTGGTTTCGGCAAGCCGAAGTTCCCAACCCTCTCGCCGACCACCAGCTTGGCCGACCTCGCCAACCCAGACTGCTGGTTCGGCATGTATCAGCTGCACATTGATCCAGCGTTTATTTTGCTTGATGTAGAGGATTGGGCTACCAGTGCGGAATTCCAGATGGGTGCGGTGAATGTACGTGCCATCAATGTTGTGAATGACTGCGCCGAGCGTGGCGTCAAACTCACATCAGACTTCGTGGCAGCAGCCAGGGGAGAGGAGCATCTGCAGAATGTACTGCAGGCAGTGGAGCATGACCGCTCTAAACAGCCAAAACTGCGCAGCTGCAAGCGCAAGCTGGACCAGGACTAGGACTCTAGTCGTTGCTCAATGGTTGCTTCAATGTTCTCAAATAAATAAATGTTCTATTCAAATTCAAATGTTCTGTAAAAAAAAAAAATACATCTTGTTCTATTCAAAATGTTGTTCTATGCATTTCTAAAATTTGCCTTGACCCAAAAAGGCAGATTTTCGTATTTTTCACATGCTGTGTTGCACCCCTAAATCTCAATCAATTTTCCCAAAACTTTGCAAAAGTCATTTTTATGTGTCTCATAACAAAATGCAACCCCAGACAGTTTGATATGTTGAGATTTCATTTTTGCATTGCAATTTGATGCACCCTAATGTATGTATGTATGTATGTATATGCATGTATGTATGTATGTACGTACATACGTGTGCATGTGTGCATGCGTGTATGCATGCATGTATGTATGTATGTATGTATGTATGTATGTATGTGTATGTATGTATGTATGTATGTATGTATGTATGCATGTGCTACTGTATACAGTATGTGTATAAATAAGTATACAATATATTCCTCGTGAGTTTTCACCATCAGTACTACATATTAAGAAATCTCAGCACTAAAAACTGATTAGAGCAGTGGTTCCCAACCTACGGTACGCGTACCGTAGGTGGTACTTGCGCCCCCTGCTGGTGGTACTTGGAAGGCTCTGTGATTTTTATTTTTTTATTTTTTATTTTTAAGTTTTTGTGCAAAATCCATGGTGGTCATTAGTAATAGTTTTCAAACATGTGAAAGTGAAATAATAATAATAATAATTAATATTATTGGCAGTGTTTCTCAAGGTAGGTGGTACTTGCGCCCCCCTCCTGCTGGTGGTACTTGATCCCTGGAATCCCAATGTTTAAATTATGAAATAAACCCAACTTTAAAATCAATTGTAAAACATGTTTATCTATCAAAATAATACTACGAATGAAAATAAACTTGTGATCATTGAAATTGAGGTTTATTTTGTTGTCTTGAGATTTAGAAATAAATATTTGTTTCTGACGGACACTATACCTGTTGCGCATGCACAATTACCCGCCCGCCCCGCATGGTTACACAAGTGGTGAACAAAGACGAGGAGGGATGCTAAAGTGGATCAAAATGGGAGGGAATCGTAAAAGAGCTGTAGTAGAGGAGAGCAGCAACGATGAAGCACAAGGAGGTGAAGACAGCAGTTAACCCAGCACAAGTGCAGCTGCTGCAGGTTGCACATAGGCTGCAGGTTGGAATAAATTTGCCTCCTGCGTGAACTGTGCATAGCTGAATAGACTGTATTTTAACGTCGGTCATATGGTGGTACTTGGAGAGCCAACTACTTTCTCAGGTGGTACTTGGTGTAAAAAGGTTGGGAACCACTGGATTAGAGGGTCAGAACAAGGCTATTATTTTCAGGAAAGGTTTTAGGATTGTTCCGACAGAGCAACCATCCATAAACTGATTTATTCGAGGGTAAGATTGTAGCAGGTGATGAGGGAAACATTGTAGCAGGTGATGAGGGAAACATTGTAGCAGCTGATGAGGGAAACATTGTAGCAGCTGATGAGGGAAACATTGTAGCAGCTGATGAGGGAAACATTGTAGCAGGTGATTGTAGCTGATACAACGTTTGTCATTACTTGTGGCAGCTGTTAACAGCCACTGAATCTCTGCGGGCTGCCTGGCAAGGCGTGGCACTGCATGTAGCTAACAGCTATCATGACAAGCCAAGCAAGCAGCTTCAGTAGTAGGGGACTTAGGAAGCAGTGAAGAAGAAAATTAAGGTTCAATATCGGAGAGCCCTATAGCATCCAAAAGTTTCCCCCAACTAAATCCATGAGAACATGATGAGAGTCAGAGAAGTCATGGTTTATTTACAGCTCCACTGGTAAGACAGCACTGTGATCTCCAGAATGCCTTCAGGGCTAAATCCTGCTATATGTCATTTTAATGAGACGACTGTTTTCTAATCTCAAAGGTTTGAAGTTAAACTGCAACAATAGAGTACCGCAGTGATGACATATTTTTGTACGCTTACCCAGAAGTCCTTGCACTTCCTGGTTCTTAATGAGATTTGTGTATGGGAATGTCGGTTAAATGCATGGAATAAGTGGTTAACAGAAGTTCATCAAACAGCGAGGTTTGTGTTCAGCAAGATAATCTTCACAAATGAGGACCACTTTGATGACTTTTGAAGTGTTTTCTGAAAATCGTGTTAAAAAAACATTTAATGTACGCTTCGAAAATCATAAATCTGTACAATTGCTTTAAAAATACTATTATTGATTAATAGCTTTTACAACTGTTGAGTAATGTCACACTTGAGGTTGTGCTGATGGCTGATATCGCGACTGTGATTATCTTCGGCACGAGGTGCTGTCAGACACTCCCTCTCATGTGATAGCTTCATTATACCATAGTCTAGGTGAATACTTGTTTCTGATTGGCCGGCAGGTGTGCACACTCTAACACACGCGTAGTCGGCTCAAGTCTAATCACATGTAAATTCATCCACTGCCAAACCTGCTACACAGCTGTTTTTTTTTTTTTTTTATGTTTTTTTCCCGATTTTTTTATCCCATTTTTATCCCCCGTTTAGTGCTCATTTGAATTACTCAATCCTGGTTGCTACTCCATCCTCTGCCGATCTGGGGAGAGCCGAGACTGATTCCATGCATCCTCCGAGACATGGGCAGTCAAGTCAGCCGCATCTTTTCACCTGCCCGAGGAAGCTTCACCG
>NC_139638.1:9819178-9846678 GCF_964638095.1 Poromitra crassiceps | reverse complement strand
TCCCAGGTGATTCTACGATCGCACCTCATGCTAGGCTCAGGACTTGCTGACTGATTGACTCCCCGTGGCCCGGTAGTTATTAAGAATATCTCTATTGTTTTCTCACTTTATCATAATGTGTGCGTACTTCATTTCTCAACAGTTTAACGCAATGGGAGAAATAAATGTTACTCATAAAGCACGAAGGAGAATGAGATGTTTTAGTTGGCTGGATAGTCTTGCATGCCAGACTTATTTATCTCTGTTTCACGCTGTACCAGCACAGGAGAGAGTCTGGCTGCTCCTACTCTCACTCTGGTCTAGTGGGGAAAAAAGGCTCTGTTATCTTTACAACCATCCTCCGAAAGTACCAAACAGGCCTGCTTTATTGTGCAATCCAAATCTTCATCAAACTTGGCATTTTCAGCATGGAGGGAGAGGTTCCGCTCAGACTGAAATGGTCAGCAGAGCTCAGCAGCCTGCTTCCAGTGGGTCAGACTAGTGGCTGCTGCAGTGTCGAAAACGTTAATTTGAGGTCACTAGTCTCTGTGTATTCTTCTCCTGTGTAGTTGACATTAACCCTATATCATGCTATAATAACACGTCATGTCACGTTTCTCTTCCTCTCTTTCTCTGTCTGCTCTCTGCATCTCTTTCTCATCCCTCCATCGCTGCTCTAATC
This sequence comes from Poromitra crassiceps, assembly GCF_964638095.1. Taxonomy (NCBI): domain Eukaryota; kingdom Metazoa; phylum Chordata; class Actinopteri; order Beryciformes; family Melamphaidae; genus Poromitra; species Poromitra crassiceps. The sequence continues at coordinate 9,846,017 of NC_139638.1, read as the reverse complement.
ACTATACTGTGGAGATACATGAAGGGAAATCAAGGTGAATGGATATGATCTAATCAGCAATCGTCTCCAGACTCCAAACCATTTAGATATTCTTCTAACCCTCCCTCCAATCTCCTGGAGACCTGAGCAGATGTTGCTTCTGATTCTGTTGCTCCTGTTGTCTATATGGGTCCACACACACTCCATTATCTCCTCCTGTCCTCATCTTCTGTTGTCTCTTCCTCCCGTCCCTCCTCTTCCTCACCTCCAATGGTCTTATCCCATCTTTTTCCTTAGTAACTTAACTTAGCCCAGATTGCAGAATCATCTTCTCATTATGGTCCTGTGCACATGATGCCAAGCAGCATGCTGCACCAATCCACACAGGTCATCATTCCTCACAGGCTGAGGAGGAGGAGGAGGAGGAGGAGGAGGAGGAGGAGGAGGAGGAGGAGGAGGAGGAGGAGGAGGAGGAGGAGGAGGAGGAGGAGGAGGAGGAGGAGGAGGAGGAATAATAATAATAATACTTTTCATATATCTCACATCTGTGCCTGTCAGAGCTGGTCTAGACGAGAGGAGGAGTGATATGCCACGCTGCATTCACAAAGCAGGACTACAAACAAAATGAAACTAGTTGGGAAGTAGTGACAGTCCAATTCAATTCAATTTGAAGAAAGAACATGCGGGTGATTTGATTGGATCGTTCTGGAGACTGAACTTGACATTGGCCAATCCTGGCGCTTGCTGAGAAGCTGAGAGCTTTCTGCAAAGCCCGACACCAACTAACGTTATGGGGTTAAATGCGGGGTTAACAGCCTTTTTTTTGCAAAGAAGACATTAGCCCGCATTTATTCTTGTACAAAACATAATTTTCTGCGAAGTATTAGTAAAGTTATAAGCGAAGATCGATTCACAAGGATCTGACAGCTGTCTCCGCCATTTGTTTTTTTTGAGGTAACCAAAGGCTTTTAGTAAGAGAGTTGCCATGGCAACCAATAACCCATGGCCATGGGTTATTGGAGTGGGTTATTGGATTTATACAATGGCTGTGAACCAATCAGATTGCTTGATTTGAGAGAGCCGTTTTATAATAGTATTTTTGTAATAAATCATGTTATACTTGAATCTACCTCTGCCTCTTGTGTCTGTGTCGGTGTGCCGGCCCGGGGATTTCTTGCACAACCTTGTGACACCTATACCAATTTAATCCTGGAGAACAAGAAATTGCCCCGTTTCTTGACATTTGAATGACAAAGCATGTTCGCTCCACAGATTGTCCGACCCGAAATGAGATGGAAAGAGGAAGATTGTGTCATAACAAATGACCCAGAGAGATGGAGGGTTCCAATCTGCTCTGCAGGAGGAAAACACACAGACGAGGATAACAGCACGGACACAATTCATATGGAACTACAACTACAAGATGGACAAAATGTAGTTGATGCTCTTCCTGAACTCGTATATCTTAGCGGTTGATTAAGGATTCAGAGCTTGAGGCCTAAACGTTTGTCATTGAAGTAAGGACAGGTTGGATTACCTTGATCTAAACAAACCCAATTGCCTCCCAAGTGATGCTCTGGACAGGGAGCTCATTGCTGCTCATATACCAAAGCAATTTGGCACAGAAAGTTGCAGCTGAAACTCCGCCTCCAGCCGTCTTTCTCACCTGGGTACAAAGCAACTTTCCCTGCCCGTCACGGGGAGTTGCAGCAAAGTGGTAAATGAATTCTTGGGCTAAATGTTCCCTACAGCAGCAGCTGTTCACAGACACCACGCTGGCTGCTTTATACACATGATGTAATAGAGTGTGTTTGCAAGACAATCAATCATTTCAACAGGTCGCCGATTGGAGTTGTTTGTGAAGCTGTTTCTTTCTATCTTTGTGTTCTGTTCAGGTTCTGTCTAGCTTTTAAGGTCCAAATGCGATCACCTTCTGACTGTCTGGTTGCATTAGCGTATACACCTGGCTGCCTGGACTGCTTCATCTGAACACTGCTGAACACACTGATCTGACCACCTCTTGTTTTGTGTCCGTTTCCCTCTTTCTCTTTCTCTTTCTCTCTCTCTTTCTCTCTCTCTCTCTCTCTCTCTTTCTCTCTCTCTCCTCTCTCTCTCTCTCGCTCTCTCTCTCTCTCTCTCTCTCTCTCCTCTCTCTCTCTCTCTCTCTCCTCTCTCTCTCTCTCCTCTCTCGCTCTCTCTCTCCTCTCTCTCTCGCTCTCTCTCTGGTGGCTGACTTGCAGAGCTCTATCATTTGTCAGTGGTTAGCCGAGTATGCAGAGCGCAGCGATTCAACATATTTGAGTCTGGGGAGAGACTAGGCATAACGGTGCCTAGTGGAGATCTGCACTCTACTGAGTGCACTTTTCCAGTTGTGTAGCACTTTTATCACAACTCTTTTTCAAACTTTTACAGGCAAGTATTTTTTATACAGTCTATCATGTGCTACATCGTATCCACCGAGTTAAACAAACCAATTCTTCGCCCCCAAGTGGCGTATGCGCTTATGCTAATTCAAGGCTGATATTTCAAGACTCTCACCACCAATTGTTCTTTATTACTCCTCACTGGCTGCCCATTGTGTAGGTCCACTGAATTTAATGTATTATTGAATTTAAAACTATCCACGACTCCCCCAACACACGTCTGGGAACTTTGAGCAGCATCCCATGATGAGCTAAAACTCCCTGAAATCTAATGGAAAAACTATATTGTCAGTTGCAAGTTTAGAACAAAGCAGAGATTTGCATTGAAGAGCCCCGGGTTAGTGTCTTTTTATGCCATTTCTTTTTTATACCTTATTTCATGGTTTTAATTCTGCTGGCGTTCAGCACTTTGGAATTTTGTTTTACGAAAAGTGCAATATGAAGAAAATCGTTATTTAGGAGTGCTTGTGAATCTGGTTGAATACATCTATTTTTAACCTCTAAATTATGTGCTATTATTAGCCTATTCCTGAAGCTGCCAGATGGTTTGTTTTAACAGCGTGCCTAATTGGCAAACCTTTGAAAGGGGCAGGCACGTTTCAAAAAGCTATTGGCAGGTGATTGGATTAACCATCTGGCTGTCATGTCTATCACAGGTAAATAAATATGCAAACAGAGCTACAGTGTGCGCTCTCTTTTCTATTTCACTGTTGTTCTGATTGGGCCCAGCACCTGCCTTGTTGAAGAGAGCTTTTGTGGATGTGCGTGTCTCTTTCACTGTTTTATATCGCCATGCATGACGACGAGCAAATAAAGCTAATTATAAATGAAGCAGCGTTTGAATTTTTGCTGACAGGATGCTAAAAGTGACAGATCTCAGTGCTGCTGGTACTCTGAGGATTTATATGTATTCCCTCAGAGCCCAATCTATCTAATATGATCGTTAAATCCTCTTAGAGAACTAGTCACCATGATCAAAGAAAAGACTTCCAGCCTTCTACGTTTCCTCATGTTCTTGCCACAGTCTAGTGCCTTCATTCTTAACAGAAAGCACAACACCACCACAAGCTGATTATTGAGGTTCCTGATTTACTTAAGAGAATGTTACCTAGTAGCCTACGCATTAATCCTTTTGTTTAGATGTACATTTATTTTTATTTTATTTTTATATTTTATTTTCATTTTTTTTTAGAACAACACATGAACAAACAAACGAACAGACACAGACACAGGAGGAGAAAGGAAAGAAAGCATGCATATATCATCAACATTCCATATCACAACATAGTGCTACCAGCTACCAGAAGGTGCTAAGATGTGCTTGTAAGAGATGTTGTGCATGGGCTCTATGAGAGACCAGCTGAAGGTGTCATCTGTCGCCCCTAACCTCATCGAGGTATACAAGCTAGAAACGCCTCCCAAATAACTGATTTTTTAAAAGTGAGTTGGTCCTCAGGAACCCGAGTCTCTCCCTCTATATAACAGAGATCATGGCCCCTATCGTTGCATCGGCGCAGTTTCTAGGCCGAGCGGCAGGCGCAGATCAAAGCAGTGGGCGTGGAAAGGCGCACTTGATATCGTCGTGCTGGCGCTAGATGCAGCCCAAAGCATTACAACCACGCCTTTTAGGCGTAAAATTATGCACCGTCATGCTCATTGGATAAGTGCAATAAACGAATCGCACGCTTGCCTTTTTAGCTCCAATTCCAGTGATCCCGCAAAACCAGACGAAAGCCAAACGCTCTGCCCCCCCCCCCCTCCCTTCATCCAGCCTGTCTGTCTGCATTATAGGCTATTATTCCATATTATTATGCTTCTCAAACCAATCTAACTGCAGTTTCAATACTGCAAGCATGTAAATACGCTACACTATAGCAAGATCAAAGTGAAAATAATGTTCTATGCATCAGCTAGAAAAATATAGCCTATTAGATTGGTGAAAGTTTGTCCAGAAAGATATCATTTTCTCTCGCCTGCTGCAGGAAGGATGATGCACATAAATATACCCTACATTATGTCAAGTCATTGCATAAATGTGTTTTTATTGTAAAACTAAATGTGAAATAGGGCCAAGTTATTGGAGGAACATCACACTATAGCAGATGCCATTAGAAGCGCGTTCCGAAGCGCGTTCCGCTGTTACTTCTCTAAATCACGTTAACTCGACAAGGGGTATATATATGCCCAGGAGGACATATATGTTTCACATAGGGTGGTGTTTTCATTTCGATTTTTTATTTGGTCCAATATTGAAATGTTGACAATGGCAGGCTGTGTTACCATTACACATTAATTTAGAACTACCTTTTATATCTATTTTGGCTCATTTGGTGGCTATTTAGTAGCGAAATGAAGAAACACAATGCATGCTGGGAACTCAGAGAGAGAGAGAGAGAAGGGTGACAGAGAAGAAGCAGTGAAGGCAGAGAATAGGCCTGCTTTTCAAAAGCGCAAAGCGCTAAATGTACGCCAGATCCCAAGATATCACTAGGCTGGTATTTAGCGCCGACACGCCCACTTTGGGACTCCGCCACGCCCATTCGGCCTAAAGCGCATTTGGCAGCCTAAAGCCTATTGCTATCTTGCCGAAACAGGCGCAAGGCACGTTTTTTTGCGGTTAAGGCCCGTAATAGCGCCGATGGCCTGTGGGAGAATAGAGCCCCATGTCCGTCAACTACAGTTTAAATGAAGGCGTGAAATTGTTTTCTTTCTTGTTTAGAATGATCCAGTATTATTGACTCAGGTTTTTCTCTATCTCAATCCCTAGAAAAGCTTCTTCTTTTTTTGTTTTTTTTACAAAGACTTTAGCTTGTAGGCATCTAACCATGAAATGATCAGCTAAATCAATAGTCAGTCATAGCTAGCAGTCCAGTGTCCATCTGACAAGGAGAATAATTACTTTGGCTTTTCTCAATTGAACTTTGATTAAAAAGTCACACATTACTGTAGACCTGCAATAGAGAGAGAGAGAGAAAGAGGGTGAATTGTTTGTTTATACACTTTGTATTTGTGCAGGGAGTGAGTGGAGTCATTATGTAGCAAGGGCAGTTAGTGAAACCAATACCGTATTTGTCTCCCGGTGGGTTTGCTGCTCCTCTGCTCTGCTGATAGATGGCTGTTGCAAGAGGACCTTTGTCTGAATGAAGAATCCATGTTAGCTGAGCAGTAGTCTCTCTCTCTGGCCAGACTCCCCTCCCTTCCGTCAGAGGAGTCTGGCGGCGCAGGTCTCCATTGTGGGATTGCGATGGGCGGCGCTTGGCGGCAGTGCCCTTGGAAAATAGTTTCCAACAAATCTAACTTGCCATTTTCAGCGTGTAGCAACGAGCTAGCGTGTAGGTTTCTGTCGTTAGCTTGCTAGCTAGTTAGCGTTGTTGTTTTCACTGTGGCAGGCAGGGCACACAGCGACACACAGGGAGGAGGGAGCGCAAGCCGCTCTGATTGACATGGTCGGAGCCAATGACAGAGCTTGTAGTAAGCCGGGAACGGACATCCAGCAGCGACTGAAACAATCGCTCCAATGGGAGAGCAGCTGTAGAGCAGGGGAGGGCTTATCCCAGTAGCCTGTTTCCATGCAGCCAGACTCCTCTCACGGAAGAGAGGGGAGGCTGGCCAGCGAGACTAACTGAGCAGTTGTTCAGTCCTGCAGGGGACGCTGTTTCTTCCTACCACTCAACACTATGCCATCAGGAGCTTGTCTTTATGAAATACAACTGAGAGAAATGTGAGTAGCGGCACAGAATCAAAAGATATATTCCTCCCAGTGAAGCCTTTGATTTTACTTGTTTTTTATTTATACCTAAAAATAAAGATTAAACAAAAAAAGGTTGTAAAATGGAGTTTGTTACAAAAACATACTATCTGGGGGGGTGGTAGTGCATTCCAGGTAGTGCATGTTTGTACATACACCTGTCTGTTGTGCACCTGTGTGAGCAAGCCTTTAGGCTTTGGCAGCCCACCTCCACACATTCATCAAACTATCCTCCAATACATCTTGCCTGCAGCTTGAGCGGTGCTGATGACAGCTAGACAGTTTGCCGCCTGCCTCCTGGGATTCAGGGTGGCAGCGGTTTAGCCCACAATGCTTGACGAGCTGTGAAGAAACACACATTTTGTATGGAATTAGTTGTTGCTTTTTGGTGAAAGGGTAAATGCTTATTGTTATGAACATACCATGCACAGTCCCTTAGACAGCATATGTCACTTTGGTAGCCAGTTGACATTGAGCTGAAAGCTGATCTGGTGTTCAGACTAATAAAGTGTATATTGTCTGGCCTTTACCCAAATATTGGATATCAGTCAGTCATGTCCCCTGCTGATATGATTTAGGTTCCTCATTTTCCACAACTAAAAACTATTTTTTGTCTGTTTATTTTCCTTGTACATCTGTTAGGTTGTGATTTTGGATATGAAAGGAATAGTTCCCCCCCAAAAATGAAAATTATTTCATCATCTACTCACCCTCATGCCAAATGAAACATGTTAGTCCATACATAACATAACACACAGGGAAGTTGCCAGCCATATTTTGTAACAGCCAAAACTAGGGATGTTCATCAATTATCGAAAATCGATAATTGATCGTTAAGGAATTGAATCGATCATGTGGAATTTGGATCTATAAAAAAAAAAAAAAAAAAAAAAAAATTGCGAACTAGGTTTGGGTGGAATTCGTTCCTCCTCGCCCCACTCCATTGCACAACCGACTAACGTGAGGTGGAGCTTCATATAGTCTCTAGTTTTCTGGCTGGGCACGGGCCTTTGTCCCAACAAAACTGTTTCAAACATGGGGAATTCACACCGGCATGCGCCGGGGACACAAACAAACGCACCCAGCGGTCTGTGGACCTCAGTGAGGCTCAGGCCTGTTGATTTGACTCTTGTGCTGTCAGCTAAGCTGGAAGACGCCGATTGCCTTACATCATGTAACCTGACATGTAACATGTTTGTTTACCTGGCCACAGCGCTAGTGTCTGATATTCTTACTACACAGCGGCAACGCCATTATAGCTGGCCGAGAACGTGCAACGTTATTACCAGACCAGAGTAAAAAAAAAAATATATATATATATTATTATTATTATTACGCTATCGATAATCGATAATTGATCGTTAATTTTTCCCGATTTTCGATTATGGAAATTTTTCAAAATGAACATCCCTAGCCAAAACAATTGAAGTCAATGGGGACCTGTTCTTTAGAGTTCCAAAAGAAAAACAGCCAAACAATCACATTGTGAATAGGACTCACCATTGATGTGTGCCTCCTGTGCAAACTAAGACCTGACAGACAGAGTGCAGCAGCTCTGCAGGGAGGAGGACTGACAGACAAGCCCAGCTGATGACATGGTTGTTTGAAAATTGAAGCATTGGCCCATATTCTTGGTGACCTGCATGGAGATAGTCTGGAGCTAAAAGTGTAGTACCACGCTCATCCAGCAGAAACACACTTGGTGTTCCAGCAGAAAAAAAAAAGATTCTGCTCTGAAAACAGGGCGTCGCCATCATAGTAACGTAAATAAATGTGATGCGCATTATATAATATATATTGTAAACAGCAAACTTAGGCTACCTCATTTATCTGTCAAGACTGTTTATTAGGGGTGGGAATCACCAGATGCCCACGATACGATACTAAAACGATACTTGAGTCACGATACGATAGTATTGCGATATCGCCGATATTGCGATATATTGAATATTGCGATATTTCGATATATTGCGATTTCTTACTTTTTCAACTGCAAATTATGTCCCCAAAGGACAACTTTGTCAACATCTGGTTTATATAAGAACAATTTTCCAGTCTGTACATCTGACTTCAACCATTTTATTGCAGCAACATTGTCAAGTAGACAGACCCACAACTTTCATAAAGTCATGTCATAGTTGCATGCACCTGACAAACTGAACTGTTTGTTACAGTCTACTTACAGTCCACCTTAACACGTTCAGTGCCAGCGACGCCATATGGCGTCATTAGAAATTTACCGTACAGTGCCAGCGACGCCAAATGGCGTCATAACTCCAAATTGTTTTTTTGACGGGGGGGTGTCGATCTAAGCTTCTTACGTCGCCTCTAACAATATTGTAGCTATTGGAGGTCGATAACCTATTTTACAAACCCATTAGGTGGCGACAGCACTCTCCTGATCAGAGAAAAAGGAGCCAAACACACAGAAATAGTCACTGGGGAAAATGAGGAAATCGCTTCGCATCCGTCCGTATGCATCGACGTGCCTCCATAAACGAGCACAACGCCAGCTGTGCCCCCAGCAGCAGCATCCGCTGTCACAACTGAGCACCTCCATGTACGCTGCAACAGCACATTCACATAATCAGCCTTATTATTCCGAACTGGAAGCATGCCAGCCCGTGACAAACACACGCGGAACCAAAAAGCTGAATGTCGCGCACCATTCACTGTGTGTGCGCAGCAAACTCAGCAGAGACTGAGAGCCACCAGACACATAAGACACACCCAGGAGGCGTGTGCAGTTGAGGGGGGGGGGGGGGGGGAGCACGCAGAGCAGCAGAGCAGCATACACTTCACCCAGACAGACCCAGACATCAGAAAATTAGCTTCAGAGTCAGTGATGTGCTTGAAATGTTTAATTTCACAAAAGGCTCATTATCTCAGCTCGTAGAAAAAAAGGGATGTTTTTGCTTCAATCAAGCTATCTTCTCCGGCTCATAACTAAAGAACGGAAAATGGGATCAATAAACTTTTTTTTGCAGGTGATAGAAGAGAGTCTCATCGTTATTTGTGCATGTTCAGTGTTTACATAGTAATTATTAAAAAAATTATATGACTGTTTTAAAATGCATTGCGGCCTATGTGGCACAGCAAGCAACCTTTTGCCCAAGGGCCGTGGCACTCAAAGTGTTAACTGGATGTGTGTGTGGACTAACTGTACTTAGGTAGTTTTTGAACAATGCAACTTCACTTCACATGCACAAAACATCTTGTGCAGCCCATTCAGTAACTGGGGAATTTGTAAATTACTGTTATGATGACAAAACTGTTACTGTTAAAACAAAATGAAAATATGCTACCGTTTGTTTACTGCTGGCCTTGGAACTACAGTTTATAGTAGCCCGGTGGCCTGGCATGGCCTGCAAAAAAAAAAAAAAGTTTTTTTTTGCAATATCGATACTTGGCGTCCAAATATCGATACAATATCGTCAGGCAAAATATCGCGATACTATGGTGTATCGATTTTTCCCCCCACCCCTACTGTTTATATCTGTTAATACTGTTTATGTCTGTTCATACTGTTTATATCTGTTATCTTAAGCTTTTTATAATCTTTTTAGATTATTTATATCTTATTTTATCTATATTATATCTCAGATATATTTGTTCTTACCAATGTTACATGAGCACCACACCAAGACAATTTCCTAGTATGTGAAAACATACCTTGGCGAATAAAATAATTTGGTAACACTTTATATTAATGTTCAGTTCATTCAAGAACACTCGTCATTTAACTATTTATTGCATAAATGGAAATACAGTTATACGTTTCTTATTAATAGTTCGCATTTAATTATAAACCAATCTGTAACTGGCATTTGTAGGCTAACTTGTTGCCAAATGTCCGAATCTAAGTAGTGGTAATGATGCGTAGTGGTAATATCATTATGAAATTTCAACAGCTATAGCTACTGGTCGAACTTGATAACATTACATTCAGAGCTAGCTAGCAATGTACTTAATTCACATACTGTAAGAATATGAACAAATTACACTATTCAAAAACATGATCAAACTACAGCTTGTTTCGTAATGATATGCAATAAAAAATACTCTCTAATTGGGAAAATGTCCTACATTTCTGGTGATCAAAATATCATTCTTCCTCCTTGACAGCCATTTGCCCGAGTGTCACTACAGATTGTCATCAAATCCAACTTTGATAAAGCTTTATTGTCCTGCAAATTGTTTGATGTGGTGGTAATGACACTAGTGATACTAAGGGACATTCATATTTTGTATTAAAATAGTCACAGATTGTACTTAAGTTAAATATTTCAGAGGATATCATTGATTCAACTTTTATTTGTCATAATACAGTATACATACTATAAAAATACATGATTATTTTTTCCCTAATAGAGGATCAAACATCCAAAATTTGTGTTTGGGACACGTGGTCAAAATGGTTATATATATATATATATATATATATATATATATATATATCCAACATAATACAGTATAAAAGTAGCTAGAAAATAAATGATTCCAAGAGAATAATTAAGTATAGAGGAGTAATTAAGAATACTAAGTAATCTTCAGCCAGAGGCAGAACTCGGCTGCTCGGAGACCTCTCTGGACTTCCCCACAGGCAGCTGTGCAACAGTCTCTGACACTGGGGACAACTGTTGCCAAAAAAATGGAAGTCCCCCTCTTCACCTTCTTTCCAACTGTGGTTGACGGACATGATCTCTGTTATAAGGATGGAGAGGCTCAGATCCTTCAGAACCAACTCACTTCAAAAGTTTCTAACTATTTGGGAGCCGTTTCTGACCTACCTCGACGAGGTTAGGGGGCGGTGGGTGACGTGCCCGGCTGGTTTCTGTTGGACACCTTGCGTGGGACCCCATGCACGACATCTCTTACAAGTATATAAGCACCTATATGGATGGTACAGTAGCACCACATTATGATAACTGTTGACATATGTATGTTTTTGTTTGTTTTCCGTTACTGTGTCTGAGCTTGTTCATTTTTGTTCATATATATATTGTTAAGATTGAAAATAAAATCTAAAAAAAAGAATACTAAGCAATGATATCACCATATCACCCAGATACTGTAATCAGCTTGGTGATCACTGTACATCATCTAACAATACAGCATCACAGACATTACATTACAAGTAACATCACAGATTAAGGTTAATGTTAATCAATCAATGCAGGTTTGGTAACGTGCAGCAGGACTAAGGTTATAGGCTTAGATGCACATATTAAATCATATTAATCCATTTCTGAGGAGGATTATCTTGTGCTCTCATACAGTTACTGCAAACCATGTGAATTTATTCATCAATCATCGAACCAATGGAATAATACTCTAGAGCAAACCTTATAGGTATGAATGGGGGGGGATCTGACAGCTACAGCTTGTGAACATGCTTAAGAACAATGTTTGGGGTTTTTACAGATCACTGATGATCTGACAGCATATTCTATCAGGCAAGACTAATTGACCACAATCACCTGCAAATACTGTAAAAAAATACAGCAGATCATGTTGGAAATACAAACTGAAAGATGCTCTGCATCTCAGCAATTCTGACTCAGTCGTCAGTCACAGTCACAGTGATGTAAGGTTCATAATTATCTAACATTTGGGCATCGATGGTCACCTGACGGCTGCTGTAACTGAGATCAGGGCCGCTTGCTTTGCCTCTGACAAAATCACTCTCATTGACTTTGACAAAATCACTCTCAGAATTGTCTCTGACAAAATCACTCTCAGAATTGTTATACATCTCATGAAAAAGATCGTAATCGCAGGCTGTCTGCAAGGGATAGATTCCCAATCCATACCAGTTTGAATAAAGGTTCAAGTCGTAGGGCACAGAGAACATGACGGCCATCTTCCCCGTGCGCTCGTCGGTATGACGATTGAGGAGGTCGTAGGCCAAGACACCAACAGCTCCGCTTGCGGCGCCAGCAGCCTTTTTGAATATTGCAGTGCCATGTGTGCAAGGCTCAAGAGTTGAGGGCAGAGGAGCAGCGCAGTAACCGCTGCTAACGTACATGCTGTTCAGAAAGAGTAGAAGAATATTAATGAATCTTATATTAGAATGCTGGTATTAGTTACCAGAGTATAGAGTAGTACCAGCACTCATAGTAGATCAGTCTTATTTATTCTTGAAACAAGGCAGCATGGCAAATGTGTTTCAGGAGTATTACCCCGTTCAAGACAACTGGGACAGCCGGAAAAAATGGCTTCCGACCTGTAAAAAGTGAATTGAACGCTCGTTCAGGCCGGAATTACAGCTCGGAAATTCGGGTATCATCCAGAGCTCCGGTTTCTCCGAGTTGACGTCACAGCCACATGAAAATGGCAACTTGCATCGTATGATGATCACATAATTATTATAAAGACGATTGTTGACGTTTTAACACACAATTTGAGGTCTTAATTATGTAATGTTAACGTTTCATACGTGTTTGTGTCATCTGTGTTTCGCTCTGTGTGAAATTCAGCATGTTCGGTTAGCATTGTTCGCTAGTAGGTAGCTACCATGCTAACGCGGGTTGCTATAGCAACAGTTTGGTTCCCCCCCCCCCCCCCCCCCCCCGAGCGGGAGGTGCAGCGTGAACGCAAATCTGTCCGGGCCGCAGGTTCCGTGTTGAAACTTACGGCGGTTCGAGTTGTCTTGAAAGCGGTGTAAGTAACACATCATCAGCGTCAGTGATACTCTTTAGTTTTGGATATATACTTACTCACGATGACAAAGGATGTAATTAGAACAATGATTGATGATCTTAATGGTGCACTGCCGATGTGTTGAAGTAATTGCATCATCACCAGCTAGTCCTAATCCTGCTCCTGCTGCTTCTGCTTCTGCTGATGCTTCTGCTCCCATGATGACTGTGCAATGTGACTGACAACCTGTTCAGAGAGGTGGAGTTTACAGAAGTCGCTTGATACATGTCTTCAATTTACACTTCTTTTCACAGATACACTGGTCCTTAACATGGTGACAGGTGGCAAACTACCTGGAAGAACAACCCAATCTGTTGTGTGTAAGATGCACAGCATTCAAACATCCATCATTCAAAAGATTAATTAGAAACAATATGGATCTCATTAGGGACAGAGGTTCACATTTTAATATATTTGTTCCTTTACTCATTAGTAAGTTAGTGATAATGGGTCAATAAGGTCAATATCAAGTGTCACACTCAGAGATGTCAGAACCAGAGGTTTTGCTACACAAGATTAATATTGCACGTTTTCACCAAAGGCACAGCATGCTGGAAAAATCTTGAGTGCAACAGCAAAATTAAGTTAATCCCAAAATCATTTTAGCAAAATATTAAATAGCACACTGAATATTCCAAAGCTATCTCAGGTCCATGAGAAACACAGTGCTGCAAAGAGCCGTTAAGGAATTTGTCTCTTCAGTATTTGAAATTGGTCCTATCTGTTTCTTACCTGGAATGAACACTTGTGGAGGCTGGCTGCAAGCTTCACATGCCCCAAGTTAAAGGACACTCCTTATATAGATGATGCAGGTTAAAGGACACTCCTTATATAGATGATGCAGGACAAATCCTTCAAAAGATGACAGCTGGAGGCAGAACCTGTTCCTGTTCCTGTTCCCCTGCAACGTATCTGGTGTACATTGCCTGTTAGGCTACTTCAACCGTTGAAGTCGCGCGCTAAGTTCAATGGCACTGAGTCATAACACAAGCTACATTACGATGCTCCAGACCATGCTTGAGGACATGTTCTCTAACTGGACCTCTTTGAATTTCAGTTGAGTGCCCCTGATGTAAAGTCTCAGTGAGAGCGTCAGCCTGTTCATCTGGGTGATATAGATGCTATTTCTGGTTTGGTGATCAGTTCTGTCATTTATATTGAACTTTATTGAAGGAAAACCCCTTGAGATGAATCATCTCGTTTTAGAGGGGGACCTACATAAGAACAAAAATGCATCAACAATACAACAAAAGAGAGTTGCAGGTATACATGAACATGTAGAGGTACAAACCTCGCGCAATCATACACACACACACGCACACACACACACACACACACACACACACACACACACACACACACACACCCACACCCACACCCACACCCACACCCAAGGGAATTTACAATAGTCAATGTAGTTAGAAACAAGAACAGGTTGTTTTTAGATGAATAAGTAATGTATTCCTGAAAATGAACAGTGAAGTAGTAGAGCGCAGAGAATTTGGTAGGTTGTTCCAATCGAATGGGGCTTTGAAATGGAATGCCCTACGCCCGATTTGATTGAGAGTTTTGGGGACAACAAATGAAGGATATTGGGAGTGTCTAAGCGGATATGAAGAAATATGGGGGACTAAGTACTGTTTAAGGTAACAGCTGTTGAACATAATTTCACTGTATAATCTCAAACACTCAATAAATCCACAAACTCAGTCTTTAGATTTATTGCACTCCTTATTTATTGTGTTTGTGTGTTGTGTGTGTGTGTGTGTGTGTGTGTGTGTGTGTGTGTGTGTGTGTGTGTGTGTGTGTGTGTGTGTGTGTGTGTGTGTGTGTGTGTGTGTGTGTGTGTGTGTGTGTGTGTGTGCGTGTGCGTGCGTGCGTGCGTGTGTACGGGGTGGTGTAAGGTGATTTTCTTCTGGAGGGTGGGCCCTCATGGGAACAGGTTCTGCATATCACAAGTGCAGTTAAGGTCTTGTCTCAGGTCCAAATCAAAACACGTTATGTGACATTTTCATTCCCCGATACAGACGAAAGGGATGTGACAACTGACAACGTTTGGTGTTTACAGTAAGATGAGTCTTTTCTACAATGAAAACAAATTATAACTCAATATAAGTGGTAATAAAAGCAGGACAAAAATATAGCCGCAAGCGACAATGACCGGAGTCCAATCACAATGTGCTAAATTGTCCAAATTATGATAAACCTTCGTTTGCAGAGAATAGTGACCTCATGTGACCCAGTGTCCTCATGTGTGTATTTGTTCCTCTCTCTCCTCACTCTGTGTGGAACGCTCTCCTCACTCTGTGTGGAACGCTCTCCTCACTCTTGATGGAACGCTCTCCTCACTCTTGATGGAACGCTCTCCTCACTCTTGATGGAACGCTCTCCTCACTCTTGGTGGAACGCTCTCCTCACTCTTGATGGAACGCTCTCCTCACTCTTGATGGAACGCTCTCCTCACTCTTGGTGGAACGCTCTCCTCACTCTTGATGGAACGCTCTCCTCACTCTTGGTGGAACGCTCTCCTCACTCTTGATGGAACGCTCTCCTCACTCTTGGTGGAACGCTCTCCTCACTCTTGATGGAACGCTCTCCTCACTCTTGGTGGAACGCTCTCCTCACTCTTGATGGAACGCTCTCCTCACTCTGTGTGGGACGCTCTCCTCACTCTGTGTGGAACTCTCTCCTCACTCTGTGTGGAACGCTCTCCTCACTCTGTGTGGAACTCTCTCCTCACTCTGTGTGGAACTCTCTCCTCACTCTTGATGGAACTCTCTCCTCACTCTGTGTGGAACTCTCTCCTCACTCTGTGTGGAACTCTCTCCTCACTCTGTGTGGAACGCTCTCCTCACTCTGTGTGGAACTCTCTCCTCACTCTGTGTGGAACGCTCTCCTCACTCTGTGTGGAACTCTCTCCTCACTCTGTGTGGAACGCTCTCCTCACTCTGTGTGGAACTCTCTCCTCACTCTGTGTGGAACGCTCTCCTCACTCTGTGTGGAACGCTCTCCTCACTCTTGATGGAACGCTCTCCTCACTCTTGGTGGAACGCTCTCCTCACTCTTGATGGAACGCTCTCCTCACTCTTGGTGGAACGCTCTCCTCACTCTTGATGGAACTCTCTCCTCACTCTGTGTGGAACGCTCTCCTCACTCTGTGTGGAACGCTCTCCTCACTCTTGATGGAACGCTCTCCTCACTCTTGGTGGAACGCTCTCCTCACTCTGTGTGGAACGCTCTCCTCACTCTTGATGGAACGCTCTCCTCACTCTTGGTGGAACGCTCTCCTCACTCTTGGTGGAACGCTCTCCTCACTCTGTGTGGAACTCTCTCCTCACTCTGTGTGGAACGCTCTCCTCACTCTTGATGGAACGCTCTCCTCACTCTTGGTGGAACGCTCTCCTCACTCTTGATGGAACGCTCTCCTCACTCTTGGTGGAACGCTCTCCTCACTCTTGATGGAACGCTCTCCTCACTCTTGGTGGAACTCTCTCCTCACTCTTGGTGGAACGCCACTGAAATGAAATGTTTCAAGTAGCCGATGTTTGGGGGCGATTAGCATGTTGGTTTCATTAGCTATTGTTTCTAGTTTCGGCCATTCTACTGCCTTTGTGGTTTGTGATGGGGGTGATGGGCCCACAGTTATTGTAATGGTTAGGCCACTACCTCAGACCTATAAATAGTCAGAAAGACAGACTGACATGTGATGTGCATTAAGGGCTGTATAGTGGAGGGGAAACACACTTAAACAAGGGACTGCCAAAATGCTGAGTCATCCTATGTAGTTTTAGTATGACATACAATTATTTCAATAATTTTATTAAATTAATTAATAAAATAAAATTATTGCAATAAAATTATTTAAATAAATTTATTATTGAAATAATACAAAATAAAATTATTTCAATAATGTTATTACATTAAAATGCCATGCCAAGTAAGAATAGTACAGTCAACCTATGCTGATAGCAGCATACTGTATGGTTGTGGAGCAGTAAGAAAGAGTAGGTTAAGTCCACTTAAGTAAAGGTGCAACTACTATATGAGCATAAGCTGGCTACGTAGCTCCAATTAATTTTGTCCTCAAAACATGCACATTTTGTTGAAAGGTCTTTTCAAACTTCCTTCTATTTTAGGTAATGCACACGCTATTTTAGTCAATAAATACAATAGCCTTGGATGGCACATTGCTATCAGTGTTTTCCCCTACCATTCTACAGGCCTCGGCACGCATCAAATTCAAGACACTGGTACTGGCCTACAGGGCAGTACACCAGACTGCCCCCTACAGGGCAGTACACCAGACTGCCAGACTGCCCCCTACAGGGCAGTACACCAGACTGCCCCCTACAGGGCAGTACACCAGACTGCTCCTCTGTACCTGCAATCAGGTTCCAAACCTCCAACCACTCCCTTCGCTCCTCCACCAGTGCAGGACGCCTCGCCCCTCCTTCGATACGGGGGCTCAAAAGTCGCTCATCCCGATCGCGACTCTTCTCATCCCTGGTACTGCAATGGGGCTCCCTCCTATGGTCAGGATGGCCGCTTCACTGCCAATCTTTCGGCAAAAACTTAAAACACAACTTTTCAGGCTCCATCTGGGCCCCTCTTGAACTAACATCTCTCTCTCTCTCTCTCTCTCTCTCTCTCTAAAAAAACTAAACTAAACTTGACCACTATTTCTTCAGAAGTTGTAGCTATCATAGACTGTGTTGCATAGTTGATTGCTCTATTGCTGACAAAAATGTGTTATTGTAAGTCGCTTTGGATAAAAGCGTCTGCCAAATGACGTAATGTAGGCCTTGGCGGGCCCGCCAGGACCACGGCGCCCCCGCAAGGCCAGAAAAAAAAATGTAAAAAATAAAATAAAAATAAATTGTTCCTGCTCTCCCCAAAAATTCAATAAACCTTCATGGTATATTATTACAATACAACAATACTGGTGTTGACAGTGTTGACAATAATAGACGATGCCAAATCATTCAAAACAATAAGCATTTTGCTTTTAGGAGCATTGTGCCAGAATCCAGAATATGCGGCGCTGTTCCAAAACGTGTCAACGTGTGTCGTTGCCTGGGAAACGCACATCCCATAATAAGTTTTGATACCAAGTAATAAGTAAAGTAATTGTATTACTTTTAAAGGAGTAATAAGTAACTAATTACATGTACCTGAGTAAGTTGCCGATCACTGAAGATGATGCACGATACCAAACATGAGTCTGATACTTCATTGTGTAATATATTACTATGGGAGAAGGATTTTTTTCATCAAGATTTTATGTTATGCTGTATGGATTTATATAGATGATGTAAAGCCTCAGTGAGAGCGTCAGGCTGTTTATCTGGGTGATATAGATGCCACTTCTGGTTTGTTAATCCGTTCTGTCGTTTGAACATCATTTTACTGTATAATCTCAAACACTCAATAAATCCACAAACTCAGTCTTTAGATTTATTGCAGTCATTTATTGTGTGTGTGTGTGTGTGTGTGTGTGTGTGTGTGTGTGTGTGTGTGTGTGTGTGTGTGTGCGCGCGCGCGCGTTGGGGTGGTGTAAGGTGACTTTCTTCTGGAGGGTGGGCCCTCATGGGAACAGGTTCTGCATACCGCTGTTCTTCTCTTCATAAAACGTATCATAGGTGCAGTTAATTGCAGCTTGTAGCAAGTCTTGTCTCAGGTCCAAATCAAAACACGTTATGTGACATTTTCATTATGTGACAAGGTTTGGTGTTTAAGAGGAGTCTGTCTTTTTCTACAATGAAAACAAATAATAAAAATATAGCCGCAAGCGACAATGAACGGAGTCCGAGCACAATGCGCTAAATTGTACAAAGATGATAGTGTCCTCATGTGACCCTAGTGTCTCAAGACCTGGCAAGTTAGTGACGTTCATTTGATAAAAAATTTGAAAAAAAGCATTACACGAATAGAGTCACAATTTAACTACTGTTTAGGGTTTTACTTCGTTTCGTATTCTCTTCGGAATAACTTAGCGAGCTTGCCTGATATTACCTAGCTGGTAGGATTGCCACGCTAGCCTCATTGTAACTGTTGCTGTGCACCGTTACGTTAGCTGTGGTTAGCTAGCTATTCGCTAGGTTGCTAACTGTGCTGTTAGCCGGCTCGTTCGTGGTTTCCTTCTTCTTCTCCTTTCTTCGTCCCTGTGCTAGTCAGGCTGTGTCTTCAGACCCACCCTGCCCAGCTGTGGACAAGAAGGTGCCGTTCCATCAGTGTGGCCAGTGCCGTGCTGAGGCGGCTTCCCCTTGTTAATCAGGGTAGAATTGTTATGCTTACTGCTAGGGGTGCACCGATCACGTTTTTTGCCACCGATCACCGATTGCCGATCACCTATGAGAAATATCTGCCCAACCGATCATCGACCGATCACCGATTACCGATTACCGATCACCGATATATATATATACTGTATATATATATATATATTTATTTTATATTTTGTAGGCTAAAGGAAACTGCCAACATGATTTTTTGTGTGTGAGATAATTGGAGCACAAGACTGTGTTGAACTAAATGGCTAGTAGTAGTCCAGTTCCCTCAGTTCAGTTTATAAAAGAACAAAAATACTCCATTTTCCGGGATTTCCCTGTTACACAAGGAAAATAACTTCGACCCAAGTTAACTATTTTATCGATTAAGCTAAAGCGGCTAAAGCTAACCGGAGCTATTAACGTTAGGAGGATACACGCAAATATGGATCAAACACAGTGAAGAATAGGGGGTTCTGAATATGGCTGATTCAGGAATAGGACGGATAGTGCTCGCCCTGGGGTGTCCGTAAAAACACGAGGCAGGAGACAGATGGGAGTTCAACCGTTTAGTTGTCAGTTCTCTTCAGTACAGTACAGCAGTATAGGCTCTTTACAGCATTATGACAGGAAGGGTACGATTGTGTGTGGTCTGGAAAAAGGAGGCAATAAAATATACAAACAGGTCAGTAACCAAGCTTGCTGTTATATAGGCCAATTATAGTGATAATTAACAACTAATAATATATAAATGATAATTAGGTAAACTGTAAGTCAGTTACTCTTAAACACCAGTCTTGAACCATGACTAAAGCCAAAGAGCTCCCACTCATAGAACCGGGGTTATGCACAATAACCGTCATACATTGGGATCCGCATCGAACGAACATCAAAAGGACCCGCCCATCGAGGCCGAGTTACAGTGTTATAATTAGCAGCACTATGAGTGTGATCTACATAATGGTGACAGGGTTACATGACGGGAGAAACAACAGAATCACAAGCTACACACGAGCTAAACTCCATCTGAGTAGTGGCATTAATTAGCGCAACAGACAATCAAACCGCACTAAGTGCACGCCTTAACAAACGTTATTGCAATGATTGCAGGTAGATCGATCTAAAACCAAAAGGGAATGCAATACAGGAATATTAACATAATAATGACTTACTGGTTGGTCATATACGCACACATGGAAGAAAGGGATTAGAACATGTTCAACTGTCCAAAGAAAGGAAGAAAGTCCGTCTGAACGGAGCGCACATCCACATAGCAGCACACTTTCGCTTCCTTCAAAGTGCCCGCGGGAACATCAATGCTTGCGTGGAAATTGTATGTGTGTGCGCGTGCACTACCCCGACTACCACGTTAATCTGGGACTTTAATACACACGGACTTAACAGCATGCAAATGCCTCGGTAGGCGGGAGGACTGGAGGTAACTTCTCTCTGCTGAGTCTGCTCTAATCACCAGTGATTTGTGTGATTCAAAGACGCAAGGGGTGTGTTGACAGTCTGGTGCGGTGTGTGCATGGAGGTGAGTACACTGACGAAAGCAAAGCGTGTGCTTTGCAACACAATGATATAAACGTTAGAGCACAATATGAAAGTTAAACGATAGACATTGAAGACATGAAAATGGGCTGCCTCATGTTTCTCACGTGCAGCATGATTGGCTATGCGATCGGCAACATTAAAGGAATATCGGAAACAGCAGATCACATATTTGAGGTCCAAATCGGCCGATACAGATTGCGTGCCGATCGATCGGTGCACCCCTACTTACTGTAACTGTTGCGTGTGTGCACCGTTGAGCTTTAGGTTAGCTGACATTACGCTAGGCTCGCTAGCTGTTGCTTGGGCACCGTTTGTCGGCTCGCTTGCGGCTCGCCTCGCTCGCTTCCCGGACGGGTTAGCAAGGTTTTTCCTTTCCCCTGTTGCTAGTCAGGCTGTGTTTGCGAACCCGCCTCTCTAAGCTATGAACAGAGACGGCCCCCTCGCCAGTGCACTCGGTGTCGTTCCATGAGGGGGACAGACTATCCACATATCATGCATGTTGCTTGGGGCCTGAGCACGCTGAGCGCGCGCTCGCCGGCCCACGCTTGTGTCGAAGGTGTGCTAGTTCCTTCCCGCTGCCTAGGTTGTATCCTCCCCACCTAGCTTCGTTATGGAAAGGGCAGAGTCGGCCTGGTGCCAGATGTTGTCATCTGTGCTATATTGTGTACGCTGCTATAACGGTTATAGTTAGCGGGGGGAAAAAAAAAAGTGCAGACGTCACTCCTCTGCTAGCTTGTGCTAACCCCGCTGTTGCATTGGCTATATTCGGGCTGGGCTGCTAAGACTGCCGCCCCAACGAGGTAGTTAGCTCTGCTGACTTATTGTTAGTGCTACTAGTTCTAGCCGCTCGCACGTGGGGTTCACTAGTGTGCTAACATTGCTAGCTTCGCTCCGCGCTTAGCCGGGCTGCTTGCACCCCGTCTAGCTGTGGTTGGAGGGCGATCGTTACCTCCCCGTGTAAGGTGGGGAGAGGGAGTTGTTAGGGGTGGTCTGGTTACGTTAGCCACCACGGAGTTAGTTAGTGGCTTGCTTGTTAGCTTACGCCACGAGCTGCACGGCACCTCGCTGCTCGTTATTATGCTGAAACACGCCGGTGGCCTCATCGAGCTGTGCGCCCGCGTCACCACGGTGTTGCCTAGCCTACTACGGCAACCATTTTAGGGCATCCTCCTACCTCGGAGTGTTGGATATCATTCCTCAGACTAAAGCGTTGTCAGCTCTTGTGTATCACAGTTACACTGCATCGTGTGTGCTCTGAAATGCCTTCAGTCCTCACACGAAATGACCGTCATTCCTCCTGCAACGTGCCTCAGTTATCACTCAAACTAGCTGTCAGTCATCACCTGTCAGTCATCACTCCTCACGTCTCACACGAAAACGCTGTCATTCGTTGTTTTTGTTTGTTCGTCCGTGTGTGAGATGGGGAAACCGCAAGAACGCCTCCGTGAATTGAGCATCCAGCTATGTATGACTCCTTTGAAAGCCAGGTGACGCGAGGTTACATGGAGCCTAGTGTGAGAGCTCACTGCTCACCCCTGGTGGTTAGTAGAGGGAGGGCTCAGAGAAACAGCCAGCCGGTCTGTATTTTGCATGTTATTTGTATACATTATAATGTGTTGTGTCCTCCCTCCGTGTGTGGGTTGAAGCTGCCCATGTGTTCCAACTGCAGGTGGTGGCTGGTGATTGGACGAGAGACTGATGGGGCGGGCTTTAGAAAGGTGCCTCCTTGACTCCTCCTCCTTCCCGGCTCCCACCCGGACCGTGCCGTGCTGGTTGTTTAGACTGCAGCTGCTCAACTGCACGCATGCCAGCTGAGCGGGCGAGGCCCCACAGCGTCTGAGCTTCGTCTGCGAGAGCGAGCACGCGTAGCAGAAGCGGGCGAGAGCGAGCACGCGTAGCAGAAGTGGGCGAGAGCGAGCACGCGTAGCGGAAGCGGGCGAGAGCGAGCACGCGTAGCAGAAGCGGGCGAGAGCGAGCACGCGTAGCAGAAGCGGGCGAGAGCGAGCACGCGTAGCGGAAGCGGGCGAGAGCGAGCACGCGTAGCAGAAGCGGGCGAGAGCGAGCACGCGTAGCGGAAGCGGGCGAGAGCGAGCACGCGTAGCAGAAGCGGGCGAGAGCGAGCACGCGTAGCGGAAGCGGGTGAGATCGACCACGCGTAGCGGAAGCGGGCGAGACGTCGAGGGCAAACCATGGAGGCACAGCACGGTATAGCTGCCAGGTGAGCGGGTGAGCACGTGCAGTGTGTGAGGCAGAGAGAGGGACGCCAGAAAGGACCGACTACTGGCCAGTTGCCCTCCACGATTTCAGACGGCAGCCCGTCTTTATTGTCACACGAACACTACAACACATGCATGCTGCCACTACACACACACTCATGCTGACGGTGGCCGGTGAAATATGTCCTCTGCATTTCACCCATCCAGGCTTGTCCTTTTCCTCCGGGGGGCAGGCCAGGAGCAGTGGTCGCTATTTCTTTCCAGCGCCCGGGGACCATCATTGGACCAACTTCAGATGTTGTCGTCACTGGTCGGATGACGATCTTCTGCATGTTTTTTTAGTGGGGGGTTATGTATGGAGGAACCCCCTGGGGGGTACGGGGAGAACATGCAAACTCCACACAGAAAGGCCCTTTCGACGAGATAGCGCACCTGGGCAATCTCGTCGAAAGGGCCTTTCTGTTGTGTGGAGTTTGTCCAGTAGTCAGTAGTGAGTTTGAGCTGCTGTGCCAAGGAAAATGCACGCATGCTGAAGGTTGAGACTACTAATTTAACCCTGCTCGCTCCCAAGATGACAAACGGCATTAAAATGCACATGTTTTAGTCAAACATCGTTAAGCGTTGAACAGTCTGTCTGATTGTCTTGTAAACACTCGAAGAAAACTGCACTTTCAGCTTGTTCAAAAGAGATATTGGTTCGTGCAGCTACAGTGATAGAATCAATCTGAAACAAACAGGCCCATCAAAGCTGCACAGCGTGTGAGTCAATCTCCCTCATTGACTCCTATTGGAGTCCTGCATCTTTCTGCAGAGAGATGCTTCTCTCTGTTCAGGTGCCCGTTCCCCCCAGCCTCCACACACACACGCACGCACGCACGCACGCACGCACGCACGCACGCACGCACGCACGCACGCACGCACGCACGCACACACACACACACACACACACACACACACACACACACACACACACACACACACACAGACCCACAGTGTTGTTGGCCTCCGCAGCCAAACCACAAAGCTTTCTGCCAGTAAATGGAGAGGTGGTGACTTCACTCCACAGGCTGGATTGCATGTAGAGACAGACTTTTAGAAGCATGCTTGTAGAAAGGACAAGTCACTGTCAGGTCCCACCCGTCATCAGTGTGACAAGTCACTGTCAGGTCCCACCCGACATCAGTGTGACAAGTCACTGTCAGGTCCCACCCGTCATCAGTGTGACAAGTCACTGTCAGGTCCCACCCGACATCAGTGTGACAAGTCACTGTCAGGTCCCACCCGACATCAGTGTGACAAGTCACTGTCAGGTCCCACCCGACATCAAGTCACTGTCAGGTCCCACCCGACATCAAGTCACTGTCAGGTCTCACCCGACATCAAGTCACTGTCAGGTCTCACCCGTCATCAGTGTGACAAGTCACTGTCAGGTCTCACCCGTCATCAGTGTGACAAGTCACTGTCAGGTCTCACCCGACATCAAGTCACTGTCAGGTCCCACCCGACATCAGTGTGACAAGTCACTGTCAGGTCCCACCCGACATCAGTGTGACAAGTCACTGTCAGGTCCCACCCGACATCAAGTCACTGTCAGGTCCCACCCGACATCAAGTCACTGTCAGGTCTCACCCGACATCAAGTCACTGTCAGGTCTCACCCGTCATCAGTGTGACAAGTCACTGTCAGGTCTCACCCGACATCAAGTCACTGTCAGGTCCCACCCGACATCAGTGTGACAAGTCACTGTCAGGTCCCACCCGACATCAGTGTGACAAGTCACTGTCAGGTCCCACCCGACATCAAGTCACTGTCAGGTCCCACCCGTCATCAGTGTGACAAGTCACTGTCAGGTCTCACCCGTCATCAGTGTGACAAGTCACTGTCAGGTCTCACCCGACATCAGTGTGACAAGTCACTGTCAGGTCTCACCCGTCATCAGTGTGACAAGTCACTGTCAGGTCTCACCCGACATCAGTGTGACAAGTCACTGTCAGGTCTCACCCGTCATCAGTGTGACAAGTCACTGTCAGGTCTCACCCGACATCAAGTCACTGTCAGGTCTCACCCGTCATCAGTGTGACAAGTCACTGTCAGGTCTCACCCGACATCAAGTCACTGTCAGGTCTCACCCGTCATCAGTGTGACAAGTCACTGTCAGGTCTCACCCGTCATCAGTGTGACAAGTCACTGTCAGGTCTCACCCGACATCAAGTCACTGTCAGGTCTCACCCGTCATCAGTGTGACAAGTCACTGTCAGGTCTCACCCGACATCAAGTCACTGTCAGGTCTCACCCGTCATCAGTGTGACAAGTCACTGTCAGGTCTCACCCGACATCAGTGTGACAAGGCTGTTTGTGCAATTCACTGACAAGAGCCCAAAACGGCTTAAATTGTACAGCGTTTAGTTTTGAGACGAAAATGTGTATTTTGATTAACGACAACAAAACCACAAATATACATGTTTTGTGTTCATTATTGTCTATGTTACTGTGTGATCTCCTTGTGATAACTAATGGATTTTATTTTTTCCCCACGTCCATTCACTGAGCCTCCCCTGAAACTGTTTGGAGCCCCCTCCTGGAGAGAGGCCCGCCTCCCACTTGGAAAACCTAAATGTCTAAATGTCTATTTCTGGGAGCAGAATAATGCATTTTTATTTGTACTGACATTTAGGTTAGCCTGGTGGAACCATCTGTATTCTTGTGCTCTATTGTGCTATTAGACCATCTGACGTGCAACAAAATCTTTGTGCAAGAGACGGCTCACAGCACTAGGGCATTCACCGACTAGTCGACTAGTCTACTAGTAAAACCACTAGTCGACACTGTGCTTAGTAGTCGACTAGTCGTCATTCTTGGTTTTCCTTCTTTCCACGGTGCAGTGTTAATAATGCAGTACAGCACATATGCCACTGGGGGGGCGCTGCTGCGCTGTGGGTACCTTGCGACCATTTGCGACCCTTTCAATCGACGAAGAAGAACGAGTGCAACAATAACAAACCTCATGAGTCACATGACTTTCTTTTAGTTTTTATTTGAGTAATACTCAATAGCATAAACCATTACTTCATTTGAGTGCAGCCAGTTGTTTGTACGGTGTCAGAAAAGTCACTTTTGATGGATACTAGGAAGCATCCTACCGGACTGTATGTGGACAGCGGCCCAGGCTAGGTTGCTAACTGAGGCTAGGTTGCTAACTAACGTTAATTTCGGAAAACCTCTCCTCGCGCCCCAAAGCAGGACTACACAGCCAGCAGGATAGCAGCATGGCAGACCTTCAAGTGTAAGTGGAGTTTGTTTTAACCATGCTTTATTAAATGACTATGCTGGGTTTCACACTTTTAATTTGAAGGCCGAAAAGGGAAATGGTGTGATAGTAAATTGAATTGACACTGGTCTGTCAATTCTATCATTTCACACCTACCATTTCCCTTTTTCGACTTCAAATTAAAAGTGGAAAAACAACGAAACGTTCGCCTGTGAAGCCTCGGCCTATCTGGATTATAAAAGTATAACGTTAGAGAAAACAGCCATCAGCCATGCCGTTTTATACTCATTTATTGCCAAATGCTTTGGGAATCAAGCTTGGTCAGAAAAGGTCTACTACATTAGCTAGTTATGCCTGCATCTCAATAGCCCTGCTGCCTGGTTGTATTTGAGACCTTTTGACGTGAGTTGAGCGTTTTTATTGGGGGGAGAAAAAAACTCCAACTAGTCGACTAGTCGACTACCTTTAGGGACGACTAGTCGACTAGTAAAATCCACTAGTCTTGAATGCCCTACACAGCACAAGATGTTAGACCGTTGCAGTAGCACACGACCTA
This sequence comes from Poromitra crassiceps, assembly GCF_964638095.1. Taxonomy (NCBI): domain Eukaryota; kingdom Metazoa; phylum Chordata; class Actinopteri; order Beryciformes; family Melamphaidae; genus Poromitra; species Poromitra crassiceps. The sequence goes on along the minus strand of NC_139638.1, from coordinate 9,819,302 downwards.
CTGTAACCTATGCTATGTCCTAACTTATCTTCAGAACACTTGCAATTACATTTCAATGCTTTTAGCCTTGGCTGTGTTTCTACCAGTTGAATCGTGAGTGTGTGATACTCCTCTTGGCCATCTC
>NC_139638.1:9806678-9814178 GCF_964638095.1 Poromitra crassiceps | reverse complement strand
CACAGTACACTACACAGTACACTACACAGTACACTACACAGTACTCTACACAGTACACTACACAGTACACTACACAGTACACTACACAGTACTCTACACAGTACACTACACAGTACACTACACAGTACACTACACAGTACTCTACACAGTACACTACACAGTACACTACACAGTACACTACACAGTACACTACACAGTACACTCCACAGTACAGTACACAGTACACTACACAGTACACTACACAGTACTCTACACAGTACACTACACAGTACACTACACAGTATTCTACACAGTATTCTACACAGTACACTACACAGTACACTACACAGTACACTACACAGTACACTACACAGTACACTACACAGTACTCTACACAGTACACCATTGGGTACATTGTTTTTCATTTTTGGAGTAAAGACAGAGCAGCTTTAGTAAATTGGCTTTGAAGCGGTCCGATTCATCTCACTTTACTTCTGTCCCACCTCATTTTTCCTCCTATTTGCTCTTTCATCTCCATCTCATTCCCTGTCAGACAGTGTAGCACTGTAACAGAGTAGCTGTTGTCTGTCAGACAGGAGAGTAGCTGTTGTCTGTCTCACAGGAGAGTAGCTGTTGTCTGTCTGACAGCAGAGTAGCTGTTGTGTGTCAGACAGGAGAGTAGCTGTTGTCTGTCAGACAGGAGAGTAGCTGTTGTCTGTCTGACAGGAGAGTAGCTGTTGTCTGTCTCACAGGAGAGTAGCTGTTGTCTGTCAGACAGGAGAGTAGCTGTTGTGTGTCTGACAGGAGAGTAGCTGTTGTGTGTCAGACAGGAGAGTAGCTGTTGTCTGTCAGACAGGAGAGTAGCTGTTGTCTGTCTGACAGGAGAGTAGCTGTTGTCTGTCAGACAGGAGAGTAGCTGTTGTCTGTCTGACAGGAGAGTAGCTGTTGTCTGTCTGACAGGAGAGTAGCTGTTGTCTGTCTGACAGGAGAGTAGCTGTTGTCTGTCAGACAGGAGAGTAGCTGTTGTCTGTCTGACAGGAGAGTAGCTGTTGTCTGTCAGACAGAAGAGTAGCTGTTGTCTGTCTGACAGGAGAGTAGCTGTTGTCTGTCTGACAGGAGAGTAGCTGTTGTCTGTCAGACAGGAGAGTAGCTGTTGTCTGTCAGACAGGAGAGTAGCTGTTGTCTGTCTCACAGGAGAGTAGCTGTTGTCTGTCTGACAGGAGAGTAGCTGTTGTCTGTCTGACAGCAGAGTATATGTTGTCTGTCAGACAGGAGAGTAGCTGTTGTCTGTCTCACAGGAGAGTAGTTGTTGTCTGTCTGACAGCAGAGTAGCTGTTGTCTGTCTGACAGCAGAGTAGCTGTTGTCTGTCTGACAGCAGAGTAGCTGTTGTCTGTCTCACAGGAGAGTAGCTGTTGTCTGTCTCACAGGAGAGTAGCTGTTGTCTGTCTCACAGGAGAGTAGCTGTTGTCTGTCTGACAGGAGAGTAGCTGTTGTCTGTCAGACAGGAGAGTAGCTGTTGTCTGTCTGACAGGAGAGTAGCTGTTGTCTGTCTCACAGGAGAGTAGCTGTTGTCTGTCTCACAGGAGAGTAGCTGTTGTCTGTCAGACAGGAGAGTAGCTGTTGTCTGTCAGACAGGAGAGTAGCTGTTGTCTGTCAGACAGGAGAGTAGCTGTTGTCTGTCTGACAGGAGAGTAGCTGTTGTCTGTCTGACAGGAGAGTAGTAGCTGTTGTCTGTCAGACAGGAGAGTAGCTGTTGTCTGTCTGACAGGAGAGTAGCTGTTGTCTGTCAGACAGGAGAGTAGCTGTTGTCTGTCAGACAGGAGAGTAGCTGTTGTCTGTCAGACAGGAGAGTAGCTGTTGTCTGTCTGACAGGAGAGTAGCTGTTGTCTGTCTGACAGGAGAGTAGCTGTTGTCTGTCTGACAGGAGAGTAGCTGTTGTCTGTCTGACAGGAGAGTAGCTGTTGTCTGTCTGACAGCAGAGTAGCTGTTGTCTGTCTGACAGGAGAGTAGCTGTTGTCTGTCTGACAGCAGAGTAGCTGTTGTCTGTCTGACAGGAGAGTAGCTGTTGTCTGTCAGACAGGAGAGTAGCTGTTGTCTGTCTCACAGGAGAGTAGCTGTTGTCTGTCTGACAGGAGAGTAGCTGTTGTCTGTCTGACAGCAGAGTATCTGTTGTCTGTCAGACAGGAGAGTAGCTGTTGTCTGTCTCACAGGAGAGTAGCTGTTGTCTGTCTGACAGCAGAGTAGCTGTTGTCTGTCTGACAGCAGAGTAGCTGTTGTCTGTCTGACAGCAGAGTAGCTGTTGTCTGTCTCACAGGAGAGTAGCTGTTGTCTGTCTCACAGGAGAGTAGCTGTTGTCTGTCTCACAGGAGAGTAGCTGTTGTCTGTCTGACAGGAGAGTAGCTGTTGTCTGTCAGACAGGAGAGTAGCTGTTGTCTGTCTGACAGGAGAGTAGCTGTTGTCTGTCTCACAGGAGAGTAGCTGTTGTCTGTCTCACAGGAGAGTAGCTGTTGTCTGTCAGACAGGAGAGTAGCTGTTGTCTGTCAGACAGGAGAGTAGCTGTTGTCTGTCAGACAGTGAGAGTAGCTGTTGTCTGTCTGACAGGAGAGTAGCTGTTGTCTGTCTGCAGTGAAACGCGGGCCGGCCTCGTTTGTGCTCGATCGCCACGGGACTCAACAGGCTCAGACTGCCTCTTTTTGGACCACTTTATTCTGACAGTCAAAACAAAACCCCTCTTAGCCTTGACTTGATGCAAAGAGATGTTCAACACTTTCTAAGAGCCCAACACCATTACAATACCTTGACTTTCTAAATTACCTTTAATTAGGGATGTCAACGGTTAACCGTTAATCGATTAACCGTCGCTAACGTCGTTGTTCGGTTATTGCTGTCGGTCTATCAGTTAATATTAATTTTTTTTTTTTTTTTTTTTTTGTCTATTTACTCAATGAGCTCATGCCCAAACAAGGCGTGTCTATTTAGATGCTGAAATGTTAATGCTTTTTGTGTTAGAAATTCTAACACAAAAAGAATTTGTGTTGAAATGTTGATGCTTTTTGTTAATGCTTGTTAATGCTTTTTGTGTTAGAAATTCTAACACAAAAAGCATTAACATTTCAGCATCTAAATAGACACGCCTTGTTTGGGCATGAGTTCATTGAGTAAATAGACACACACACACACAAAAAAAAAAAAAAAATTTTTTTTTTTTTTTTTTTTTTTTTATATTAAAAAATTATGAATTAACCGATAGGTTAATCGATTATTAGCGTCGGTTAATCGAAAGTGAAATTAACCGAAAATTGACATCCCTACCTTTAATAATGCAATTGAAAATGTCCAGCATTCACACATTCACAAATCTGAATATTCCACGAGGTCTCTGCCTATGACAGCCTTATACATCCAGCCCTATAAATCACACCAATGTTGTACGATTATCTAAATGGGAGGAGCTTGCAGAGCATTTTTCAGAGATAAGATGAGACAGTTGGGTTTAGGTATAAATCATTGGAGACAGAATGATATGCATGAGACTGCTATCATCTCCCCTCCTTTTGCATGAAACACCGCGGTCATCTTTACTGATGCAGCGATGCTTCGTCCTGTAATGATTCAATCTCCTGTCCTCTATCTGCTCACTTGATTCACACTACTGTTTTAAATCTGTGGCTGCAGCTGGTTCCAAGTGGAATGCTTTCCTCTGGTGGTTGTTGACTGTTGAATCCAGAGGGGTATTCCCAAAATGACTGGATGAAAAATGGCTGCCAAACAAAGTGCGATTTGGTTGTGACTTATGTGAAGCGCTCAGGCCATGTTCACATTACAGGCAAATCCGATTGGCTGATAAAGTCATTAATCATCATTATCTTGATTGGTTTCCCAAATCTGATTTGGGAGTGTGTCCGCACTGCCACAAATCTGATTTCCAAGTCGGATCTGTGTGGCCAGACCTAAACAGCCTATCTGCATGGGTTGCTATGGTAACGACGTGGGCGTCAGTAAATGCGTACGTTGGTGACGTGGTTTTCCTGCGCAGAAGCATTTGATGACGAGTTGCGAGTGACGTTCAAATCAGATTTGGTGGATCTGCGCGTCCGCACTGAAGTCACATGAGTCGAAAGCAGATTGGAAACTACCTCCATTATGTGGTTTGGGACAAGTGACACAAATCAGACTTGGAGCGTCCAGACTCATAAAACCAATCTGGATAAAGTCATTATTAATAGGTCACTAAAGTTCACAAATCAGATTTGGCCTCCTAGTCTGAACATGGCCTTATTAGACTGTTGGTGGCACCGGAGCGCATGCTGCTTCCCGACCACAGTGCTACCAAGGGATGTCATCCGCCATTTTTTCCCCCATAGACATTTCGTAATTAAAAAATATTTGTACTTGGTCAAACTAAACGACTCAGCTATATTTAGAATCTGGAGAGGCCGCACAACATTTCACTCTGACCAACACTTGAGAGACATTTTCACAGGACATTGGCCTTGGCCTTCATTTTCTAATAGAGACCAACTTAATGTAGCCTCTCCATTTCTCCTGCCTTGAAGATATCATTTGAACTGACTAACCGAACGCAAATGTGACAGTTGGGTTAATTATATGCTCAGCGACAAACGACTTTCCATCTCCAGTGGTAAACGACCTTTTCTCTCTGACTTGTCGATGTGCTTGATTGAGTCTGAAATTGGAAATTGGAACGTACAGTTTTAAATACATTCTGGAATGTTTTTCTTCAATGTACAGCATCGTAATCGAGCATAAATCCAACAGGGCCGTGACCGCTCCTCCTGAGCCAGAAAACGTGTTCAAGTCTATTTAATTAGTTCTACGCTGCTGAGCCAAACATTGTCAACATCCTGTCAACGTCACTTGGGTGTCACATAGGTCTCCCCGTCATTACCAGAGGGGTATGACAATCCATACATAACCCACATTAAGAGAGGTATAACATGGTACAGCGAGCTGTTTGTTCGCTGTACCATGGATCTCACTATCATGAACAGAGTGGTAGGTTCCTGCAGCCCACCCTAATTAACGGAGGTGTACATGTTCTCCTTCATGTGTCGCCCACATTAACAGAGCTGTCACATCTAATTGCTGCCTTGAAATGCTGACAGCTGAGAAGGGAAACACAACGAAGACGTTTGCATTAAGGTGCCTTTGGCCCCACAGGTATTTATAGTCTGTACATAATGATTTCCTCCTCATTTGCCTACAACAAATGCAATGACAATGTATTATGTATTGTATACTTTCTGACAGAACGTACCGCTCAATCTGCTTCCCCCAGGAATAGATGCCAGCTGTACAACTAGGGCTGAACCATTTTGAAAAAAAAATATTGACGTGATTCTTTTTTTTTACCCATATTGCAATTGAGATATGATTTGCAATATTAGAGGGAATTATAATTTGTACATCATATTCTCATTTTCATTGAAAAACGTAGTCGATTCCTAGGTTGGAGACTCTGGAGATGCTGCACCATGGCTGCAGTTATGGAAATCACCCACCCCAAAATCGTGACTGACAGACAGACACCGCCCACCCACCTACAGTAGGCACCATCGTGCAACTGTGTGCCATCGGCTCATACTACATCACAGTTGCTCGAGTGACATCACTGATGACATCACAATTGCAATTGTGTTGTCATCAGTGACCCCTGTCGGCGTCGGCTGTCTTCTACCGATTTGCAGGCAAGGATTAACTTTAGAGGAAGATATGGTATATGGCCTGTCAACAGTCCAGACCTCAACTCAATTGAGCACTTTTGTGCTGATGTGCTGTTCGTGCTAGCTAGAGTCGCCAACACAACCATGTTGGCTGACCTGCGACGAATCCTGGTTGAGGAGTGGAATGGCATCCCACATCCCGCGTATGACCAGGCTGGTGACATGAGGAGGAGGTGCCAGGCTGTTGTGGCTGCTTCTGGTTCTTCCACACGCTTCTGAGGCTCCTGACTGTTTGTTAAACGAATAAATTGTAAAATTGTCAATTATGTCTTCTTTCTTCCTTACTGATAGAGTTCAATCATCCAATCCACCAAACACCAAACAAGTAGACAGCCTCTCCTGCTGTGCACAGATTAAAACAGACAGACAGACAAACAAACAAACAAACAAAAGAAATACTGGGCATGCACAGAAAATACAACTCAGAGGCTATTAAAATGAGGGAAATAAAAACAGTAATTTGTAACCTTTGAAATTCAATTCCTCTCTGACTTTAAATGAATGCAACAGTGCACGAGCTCTTCCTCTCTTGTTAAACTAAGTCAAATCGATTGATGTGTAGCGTTACACAGAGAAGACAGAGGCACACGGACCGGTGCAAATGTTAATTAGTCCCATCTGACAAAGGCTGTCTAAACACCATGCCTCTGGTGTTGTTTTGCCAGGCTACGGTCTAAGCTTGGTCTGTCTATGTCAGGGGTGTCAGACTCATATTAGGTAGAGGGCCGGATTTGTTCAACTGAGACCTCATGGGGGCCAGATTTTTTTTTTTACTAAAAACCAATTCGACTCATTTATCCATTTACTTCACAAAAGAAATACTGCTCTTTCCATTTCTTTTGAAACTGCCTGCATTCCGTGTCAACCTTTCTCTTTTTCGACAGCATCTTGTTGATTCCTTTGTTTTTTGGTAGGTAGCTGAATGCGCGATTCAATTCCAGCGTGGCATCATGGCGGCTTTGTTTACACCTGATGACCTACTGACATACTTCCTTGTAGTGCAGGTTAATTAACTTATGAATGAACTCTTAGCTTGCTTATTAGCCACACGTAGTTCATGATAATGGGGTGCGAATTTAATAATAATAATAATAAAATAAAATAAAAAGTAAAAAAAAAAAATATATATTCCAAAACATCTCGCGGGGGCCGGATCCGGCCCGCGGGCCGTATCTCTGACATCCCTGGTCTATGGTGAGGTGAAGATGTGAAATGAAAATCGGGGACATTTCCAGTTCGCCAATCAATAATATATCATTAAAATATCCAATATTAGATCTATGAAATAAAAAAGGGTGACAATTCCGGTTTCATGTATTTTGACCCTGGTCTCTGTTGAGAAATCAACTCCACCAAAATAACAAATCAAACAGAAGATTTAACACAGGCAAACTGTATTTTTTTGGTTGGCAGATTCAGCTTTAACATTGAAACGACTACCGAAACAGATTTATTATCATGACTACTAGAAGCATGCAGGGTGGCAGTTAATAGTGGTAATTAACACATGAAGATGATATTAATTAATGCTAGGTGTTGATACGGAATTAATCCATGATGACATAATTAATAGTAATTCATATATGACTCAATATTTTCATCAAACAGATATTTTATTAATTGCTGATGCGGTAAACATCAATGAATGGCTTAATTCATCATGAGTCATACATTAACTCATGATGATCTATGCATTAGTTAAGCATCAGTTAATGCATATCTGTGCACCAGTAGTGTGGCCCCCGTGAAAAGGGTCCATTATTTAGTCCATCTTGT
>NC_139638.1:9721678-9801678 GCF_964638095.1 Poromitra crassiceps | reverse complement strand
GAAGGTGTTGCTTCTACCTGAGTGTGCACAGGTGTTTGGCATACTGCTGATGACCAGAGCAGGAGTCTTAAGCCTGCCTGTCATTTGTGATCTGTATGCTCTGATGAAGGTCTAGTCGACCGAAAGCTCGCTTAATAAATGTGAAATCTGTACAGATTCAAGTGTGCGGAAATTCCTTTTATATTTGTAACTCTAGTTATTTTTCCAGCACCTTGGCCGATACTTGGCTGGGTTGAGCGGTGGCCCTCCCTCAGATTTTATGAACTTTAAGCAGAAAATTAAAAAATAGTTTTAAAGCAAAAATAAATAATAAATAAAGATCATTTTAACATTGGCTCAACCAGCCCATCTTACTGACCACCAGGGGTCCTGGTCCTTAATCCCTTTTTATTACTCCCATGCCACTGGTACTGTACACAAACAAGGCTGTTTGAATATCTGCCTTGCACTCCCTTAGAGCAGGGGTGTCAGACTCATATTAGGTAGAGGGCCGGATTTGTTCAACTGAGACCTCATGGGGGCCGGATTTTTTTTTTACTAAAATCAATTCGACTCATTTACCCATTTACTTCACAAAAGAAATACTGCTCTTTCCATTTCTCTTGAAACTGCCTGCATTCCGTGTCAACCTTTCTCTTTTTCGACAGCATCTTGTTCAGGGGCGGACTGGGATCATAATTCAGGCCGGGCATTAGATACCAAGCAGGCCAGGCCGATACGGGCCGACGCGCGTGCCGGCGTCAGAAAAATTTGGGCCGTTTAAAGCTCAATTTGGGCCGTTTGAAGCCAGATGTGGGCCGTTTGAAGCCCAATTTGGGTCGTTTAAAGCCCGATTTGGGCCGTTTGAAGCCCGATTTGGGCCGTTTGAAGCCCAATTTGAGCCGTTTGAAGCCCAATTTGGGCCAAGTCCAATTTTACAATGAGATGCACCCACTTTAATCCTGAATAAAGTAATAAAACCACTAGTAAACCAGTAGGCGGCGCCTGGCCTGCTGTTCAGTGAGTGGCCTGACTGCGGGCACAATTTTTTTTTTTTTTTTTTTTTTTGCAGGCCAGGCCAGGCCAGGCCAGGCCACCGGGCATTTGCCCGACGTGCCCGATTATGCAGTCCGCGCCTGATCTTGTTGATTCTTTTGTTTTTTGGTAGGTAGCTGAATGCGCGATTCAATTCCAGCGTGGCATCATGGCGGCTTTGTTTACACCTGATGACCTACTGACATACTTCCTTGTAGTGCAGGTTAATTAACTTATGAATGAACTCTTAGCTTACTTATTAGCCACACGTAGTTCATGATAATGGGGTGCGAATTTAATAATAATATATATATATATATATATTTTTTTTAATATTCCAAAACATCTCGCGGGCCGGATGAAACCTGCCCGTGGGCCGGATCCGGCCCGCGGGCCGTATCTCTGACATCCCTGCCTTAGAGGGAAATAACAAGCCTGTAAGAACTTTTATTGAGATACTATATTGAGATTTATCACATAAGTGATGCCATGCACGCATGTTAAGCTATCGTCATCATCACATCAGACAGGCTGTGTAAAGCCCTACCTTCCTCCAGTCCACCTGTTTGTCTGGCAGGCACAGCGACAAGTTCTTTTGTTTAGCCTACGACAACGTTACGTGCTAATTTGCATATCAATATGCGCTAATTAAGTAATTACTAACGACTCTGACTGCTCAATGCTCACCTCAGTTTCATTGATCATGAGTGGGGAGAACGATTGTGTGGACTGTGGAGGACCACTTCGCTGCTGTACTGTGTGTGTGACCTGTGTGAAGTGATGTGGGATTAGGCAGATAGATGGAGGAGGGAGCGCCTGCGCAGCCGCGGTTCTAGAAACTTTTCGGGTGGGCTGAACTCCCCTAAATTTTTGTCTCAGCCCACCCTAAGAACATAGAGGGGGGGGGGGGGAACATGCACACAGCACATTGAGTGTAGTCAGAAACTGCTACTAATGACCACCATGGATTTGGAGAGGGATTTAAAAAAAAAAAAAAAGTTTTTTTGCCTCTATTTTTTTGGGTGGGCTGAGACTATTTTTGGGTGGGCTAAAGCCCACCCAAAAACGGCCTAGAACCGCCCCTCTGTTTCTCTCCTTTCTATCTGTTCATCTCTCATTCTCTCCACCCATTCATTTTCATATTCCCCCATTAGGATTCCACCAAGGTCAGCTGGGCTGTTAGTTGGCCATGGTCAAGTTTGATCACACAGACTCTCTCAGGCAGGCTCTCATCTAGCGCCCCCTATCAGCCGTCATGTGGAGCTGAGGGGTCATCTAGCGCCCCCTATCAGCCGTCATGTGGAGCTGAGGGGTCATCTAGCACCCCCTATCAGCCGTCATGTGGAGCTGAGGGGTCATCTAGCGCCCCCTATCAGCCATCATGTGGAGCTGAGGGGTCATCTAGCACCCCCTATCAGCCCATCATGTGGAGCTGAGGGGTCATCTAGCGCCCCCTATCAGCCATCATGTGGAGCTGAGGGGTCATCTAGCACCCCCTATCAGCCGTCATGTGGAGCTGAGGGGTCATCTAGCGCCCCCTATCAGCCGTCATGTGGAGCTGAGGGGTCATCTAGCACCCCCTATCAGCCGTCATGTGGAGCTGAGGGGTCATCTAGCGCCCCCTATCAGCCATCATGTGGAGCTGAGGGGTCATCTAGCACCCCCTATCAGCCGTCATGTGGAGCTGAGGGGTCATCTAGCGCCCCCTATCAGCCGTCATGTGGAGCTGAGGGGTCATCTAGCGCCCCCTATCAGCCGTCATGTGGAGCTGAGGGGTCATCTAGCGCCCCCTATCAGCCCATCATGTGGAGCTGAGGGGTCATCTAGCGCCCCCTATCAGCCATCATGTGGAGCTGAGGGGTCATCTAGCACCCCCTATCAGCCCTTCATGTGGAGCTGAGGGGTCATCTAGCGCCCCCTATCAGCCGTCATGTGGAGCTGAGGGGTCATCTAGCGCCCCCTATCAGCCCTTCATGTGGAGCTGAGGGGTCATCTAGCGCCCCCTATCAGCCGTCATGTGGAGCTGAGGGGTCATCTAGCACCCCTATCAGCCATCATGTGGAGCTGAGGGGTCATCTAGCGCCCCCTATCAGCCGTCATGTGGAGCTGAGGGGTCATCTAGCGCCCCCTATCAGCCGTCATGTGGAGCTGAGGGGTCATCTAGCGCCCCCTATCAGCCATCATGTGGAGCTGAGGGGTCATCTAGCACCCCCTATCAGCCCTTCATGTGGAGCTGAGGGGTCATCTAGCGCCCCCTATCAGCCGTCATGTGGAGCTGAGGGGTCATCTAGCGCCCCCTATCAGCCGTCATGTGGAGCTGAGGGGTCATCTAGCGCCCCCTATCAGCCGTCATGTGGAGCTGAGGGGTCATCTAGCGCCCCCTATCAGCCATCATGTGGAGCTGAGGGGTCATCTAGCGCAATCTTTAAGAACTGGTACTGTACCCAAAGACTGGAAACTAGCTCGTGTTACTCCTCTACACAAGAAGGAGAGCAAAACACTAGTTAACAACTATAGACCAATTTCTATCCTTTCTGCATTTTCGAAAATTGTTGAAAGACTTATTCATGATCAGATTATGAATTATTTGACCACCAACTCTGATTTTCAGTCCGGCTTTAGACCATCTTACTCAACAGATTCATGTCTCATTCATTTAACAGATTACATAAAGAAACAATCAGATGAAGGGAAACTCACCGGCATGGTTGTCTTAGATCTTGAAAAGGCTTTTGACACTGTGGACCATTCTATCCTTATTGGTAAGTTGAAAGCTCTGGGGCTTTCACAATCGTCCATATCTTGGTTTCAATCTTACTTGAAGGATAGATGGCAAGCTGTTGACATTGGCGGTACTCTTTCCTCTTGGCGTGAGGTTAAATGTGGGGTGCCCCAGGGGTCCATACTGGGTCCACTTCTTTTTGTTTGCTATATTAACGACATGGCCTCTTCTGTTAATAGTAAATTGCTTCTTTATGCTGACGATTCAGCTCTGGTTGTCTCCGGTAAGAGTGTTATAACTATTCAGGCTCAATTGACTAATGAGCTTGAAAATATTTATAACTGGCTTATTGATAACAGACTGTCCTTGCATTTAGGTAAAACCAATGCTATCCTCTTTGGCTCAAAGCACAAACTCCGGCTGCATCCAGATATGAAAGTTATGTGCAATAACCAAGTAATAATCAACAAAACATCTGTCAGTTATTTGGGACTTGAACTTGACAGTACCCTCAGCTTTGAAAATACAGGCAAATCTGTTATTGGTAAAGTTAACTCTAGAGTAAAATTTTTACATAGGAACAAGAAGTTTCTTAATGCTAGTTCTCTGAAATGACTTGCCTCCAGTCTAATCTTATGCCATTATGACTATGGTTGCAGTGTATGGTACTCTGGCCTAAAGGCAAATCTCAAACAGAAACTCCAAACTGCACAGAATAAAACCATAAGATGTGTGCTTAATCTTCACAATAGGTTTCATATTGGCGCTACTGAGTTTAGTAAACTTGGTTGGTTACCGATTGATTTAAGGGTGAAGCAACTTAAATTGTGTCACATATATCGCATTTTGAACGGCCTTAGCCCTGGTTATCTCAAGGAGGGTGTTGTAAGAACAAGTGAAATTCATTCCTATAATACCAGATCTGCCCAATATTCAATTCAGAAACCTATTGCAGGAAGCCAAACCCAAACGTCATTTTGTAACACTGCTATCAACTTTTGGAATAATTTACCTGCTTCAGTGCAAGGCATAAACACTGTGAATGTCTTTAAACGTGCTCTCAAGACTCATCTAAAAAATGAGATGTTGACTAGAGAGTAATTGCAACACCTTCGCTGAGATTTCATTTGTATATATCATATATTTTATGTGTCATCGATAGACTTCCTTTTTCTGTTTTTCTTTTATAAAGTACAATTGTGTAATATTAAGGTTTTGATATTTGAAGGACCCCAGTGGAAATAAGCAGGCTTCTAGTTTGTAACTTTAAGCTGCTTTACTGGGTTATCCTTGGATCATTTTACTTTGTTTTACATATTGTGTACTTTTTTACTACTGTATTAATTGTAAATTTGAATGGTTTTTATGCATTTCTTGATCCGAAATAAACCAATCCAATCAAAGCCCCCTATCAGCCATCATGTGGAGCTGAGGGGAAACATCTTAAATGACAGTCATTATTGGCAGGGCCTGGATCCATTACAGTAGCCTAATACAAAAACACACACACACACACACACACACACACACACACACACACACCTACACACACACACACACACACACACACACACACACACACACACACACACACACACACACACACACACACACACACACACACTCTCTCTCTCTCTCTCTCTCTCTCTCTCTCTCACACACACACCTACACACACACACACGTTGGCTCTTTTCTCCAGCTCATGTCACTGTCAAAAGCCTTCCACTGTGGTGGTAATCACCATCATCAGCCTGTGTCTGCCTGAAGTTCACTGAGACACTTTCTCAGAGCTTCTGGAGAAGCAGCCAGTCGTCACTTGACGCTTCTGTGAGAGCTCTTATAGAAACTGTTTTCAAAGTCACAGAGTTTTTTTTTTTTTTTTTTTAGTTTTTGTTTTGTTGTAGAACTTTCTCTCTGCCTTCTGAATTAAATAATATATAACTTTCTCCCTGCCTTCTGAAGTGAATAATGTATCACTTTTGTGCTGCCTTCTTGAATAATCGCTCAATGCCTGAAATACACCGGTGATTTTACTAGGGGGTGCAGGGGGTGAAGTTGCACCCCCTAGTGGTCAGATGAAATGTCTAGTATGTAAACGGACAACTGTATTTCAGAGGCTGTAGCAGCAGGTTCATTTTTAAAGCTATAGAGTGAAGATACTGCTATCCTGAAACTAGGAGACATAAGGCATCCATTGGTAGCCTATCACCTTATGTAGCCCCGCCCACTTGACCCAGTTGTGTTATGACTTCCTGTTCAGAACACCGTCTGTTTTACCATAGACATATATAAAGGCTAGATAGCTTACCCGCGCTGCCGGTCAATGGAGAGCGACGTTGTCGCATGGTGGCCATCTTGCTACGGCACCACAGCTTTATATATACTGTATCTATGGGTTAAAAAAACGCTAACATTTTATTATTATTTTTGGCTCCAAATTACACCAAACTTAAACCGAAGCATCATCATCATGAGATGAATTCACGCACCTAGTTTCATGCAGTTTCATCCATTTTGCTAGGAGCTATGAGCATCTGTTGTTGGGTTAGTATTATCACATCAGATGATCATAACTCCTAGGGAAATGGATGAAACTGCATGAAACTTTGTGCCTGAATCCCTCTCATGGCATAGATGCTTCGGTTTAATTTTGGTGTAATTTGGAGCCCATCAAAAAAATAGTGTTTTTAGTGTTTTTTTGTTTTTTTTTGCCGTATCTCGGGAACGGAATATGCTTGTAATAAACCAAACCGTTTGTAAATCCGTCAAGATTTCAGCGAGTTATGAGTATTTTTGTCTGTGCACCCTCCAACAGCTACCATAGAACGTACCAGAAAGCCTGCCGTAGCAAGATGGCGGCGCTTCAACGACGCTGGTGACTCCGCCTTAAGCCATCTAGCCTTTATATATGTCTATGTGTTTGACCTGCTCACTAGTACTGTACTGTCACAGGAAGTGTCAACACAACAGGAAGTAACTGGCTAACCTCTGTGTTGGAACATAAGGTGAGAGAGACAGACTCAGAGCAGAGCACAGCAATAAATGAGGAAATGTGGTTGACGAACACAGATAATGACATGTTATACAGTAAACTAACCGGATGATATCTGTATTTGGAAAAAACACATTATCCGTAACCAGTGTTGGGAGTAACTAGTTACTAAGTAACTAGTTACTTACTAAACTACTTTTTTCAGTAACTAGTAATCTAACTAATTACTTTTTCAAATTGAGTAACTCAGTTACAGTTACTAAAATAGTAACTGGGCTAGTTACTAGTTACTTTAGGACATGAAAATAACGGACAACTTCAGAGGATTACCCAGTTTCTGATCCTCAGACCTAGTCCGGGGAGAGAGCTGCAGCCAGAGCCCCAGAGGCTAATGACCTTGATAGGCTATAAGCCTCCCCAATAAGTGAAGGTTCAATGCCACACTGTGGCACAGCAACACTAACATAATGTGTGCATTAATAACAATCGAAGCAGACTTTTAAAAGTAACGCAAAAGTTACTTTCCCTAGTAATTAATTACTTTGAAGTAACTGGTAACTTTAAAGTAATTAAATTACCTTTTGAGAGAAGTAACTAGTAACTGTAACTAATTACCAATTTTCAGTAACTTTCCCAACACTGTCCGTAACAAGTACTTGTTTAATCAGAGTATTCGGCTAATTGTGATCATATTACGATATCTGAAAATAGATTTACAGTGATGGCAAACTTTTTGTGAACCACTCCTGAGTGTTTTTCAGTTGTGCTTTGATTCAGGAAACACGGGCAGAGATCAGAAATTATCTCTACGATCATTGAAATGGTCAATATCCTCAAACATGCACATAAATGCATAAATACGTAAATAATACATTTAACTGTATATTTAAGTCACTGGAAGAAGTTTGATTACAGGCCTTATTTTGATGCTGCAGGCATTGATTGGTTCAAGCAAAAAAGTCATGTCAGTCATGACACATGATTGTGTATGCACACAACTACACGCACGCACATACGCACGCACACGCACACACACACACACACACACACACACACACACACACACACACACACACACACACACACTTCCTAAATTAAATAATATGACAACCATAGTGGTCATAGAGTCCTGGTTGATTAGAGATGATCAGAAGATCAATTCAAAATGCAAGACAATTACTCACCACTTATGAACTGAGTCTGTCAAGCCCTGTGAATTAAGGAATATTAAAATGTAGATGAGTGTTTGGCAGCCATCGATCGCTGATTTGCTCCATGCTTTTCCAGCATGTGGCAGCCAGGGACTCTGTGTCTTTGCACGAGAGCGAAAGAGAGCATGCTTCTATTAACACCATCTGTTTGTGTTGTGCACATGTTCATAGATGTGCAAGTATCCCTTTTGAAATATGGTCCTGTTGAAGTTCATGTCTTGTGGAGTAGAACTATGGTTTTGATATGATAGACTCAAAGAATTCTCTACAACAGTACAACCATGTTTTGGTTTGCTATTCATCAGTTTGGCGAGGTTGGTTTATCTCTCAAATCATGTATATAGAAAGTTCTCTTTTTACATCATCATCCTCCCCTCCATCATCACAACTCATCCATTTTTAAATCACATAGTCTGATTTATTGTTATTACTATCGTTATGTTCTTTTATGTTCTGTATCTATTCAATTATTTTATTGTGTGTAAAGCGACTTTGAGTATTTAGAAAAGCGCTATATACATCTAATGTATTATTATTATTATTATTATTATTATTACCATTATTATTATTATTATTATTATTATTATTTTTGTTTTTTGGGTGACAGACTGTGCTATGAACAGAACAGAATCCAGCACAGATAGAAGCTCCAGGGCTGAGCAGACACAGCCATGGCCAGAGCTCCAGGGCTGAGCAGACACAGCCATGGCCAGCGCTGCACAAGGTCACCCCAAGCAGATTATTTGCACACAATGAGCTGTGGATTCTGCCAGCTTTGCGTCTTTGGCCCTTTTTTGGCTGGGACCCGTGATGGCTGGCCTAGAAGAATCACAGGGGCATACCAAGCCCCCAGGAATAGCGCTGGGCTGTGAAGCCATTTGAACATGGTGGCGAAGCTTTGTATTGCAAGTCACGTGACGCCATGCAGCCCAGAAAGGAAAATTCCCATCCACTTGCATGGAGACCCCGGCAGCTGTTAAACCCAGGGGATTTTTTTTTCCGGGTGTCACTCAAAGTATAAAACTATCAACTAATTTTTTATGGGGTCATTTTTTCTTCAGAAGCCACTAAGAGCCGTATACGGGGGTATTTTCTTCTTGTAATACATCCATGAGTGGGAGACGTCATGGAACACGTCATGGCACACATGCGCACTTCGCCTTGGGCCGCATGGTCAGGAAGTAAAACCAGGAAGAAAAAGCCCCCATGATGGCTTCATGCGCCAGTGAGCAACCACCGTCCGAATGCATGGGTGGGCGTGGCACGTCCCCTATCCAGTTCTTTTAATACATCCATGGGGCATACTCACTCACTCACTCACTCACTCACTCACTCACTAACTCACTCGCTGCGTTTATAGTGCACACTTTTTCCTCAGTCTGATTCAAATCAATTGATTTGAAGATTTCGGGGCAACTGTTGACGTGGGATGTGATTTCATATGATCAGGTGTTTACATGTGCCGATGCATATAATTGAACAGCTGTGTGACATGTGCAAAAGTGATGAATACAACAAACCTGACAGGTCTCGCATTGACCGCGAGACAAAAGCAATTGACCCTTCTCATACACTCGTCACGCCACTAGATCAATTTTGAATCGGGAATTGTTTTAAATTAATTTTTAAATTGAATCGTGATGCCAGGAATCGGAATGGAATGGTGAGATACCTAATTGATTCACACACCTAGACAACAGTTAGAACCCCTAACCTCTGACAGTGTTACTGCTTATGCTCTACCCATGGACCGATATGTAAGACTGTCTTGAACTTGAAATCATTTTGCTTCATGTTCTCCCTGCCCAAGCGCAGGCTCAACAACACGTAGATGGTTGCATGAGGTTAGCTCTCCAATCTCATGTGAATGCAGCAGCAGCTAATAGGAGCAGACAGCCCTACACTTGGCTAATGAGAGATGAGCCACTTTGGAGCCGACAGTTAGAACTAAGTGTGAAGCTAGAAGGCTGCGTTGTGCTGTGTAACTTGCACTATTTTTTAATTAGCTAAAGCTAAGTACGTTTTTTTTTCTCCTTCTTTGAGAGGGAGAATAAAGTATGACTTAACATCCTGAGGATAGAGTTATACCTGAGGGCTTTTGCTCAGGTGTGTATATATTAGGCATGGGTCGATTTCTGGTTTTACCGGTTTGGTTCGGTGTATGAGCCCAAACCGGTTTGATCACGTGCAAACCGAAAAAACCTAAAAAAGAAAAAAAGTATGCAAAAGTCTTATTTTGTTTATTATGTTGATGTTTGAAGAAAAGTTAAGCTGAATAGTTATGAGAAATAAATACAGGGTGTGTTTGTTACACAGGTGTCCTGCTTATTTTTATTCAGTATCATTGCTGGTTGACAATACCAGCTTAGAGGTGTATTATCGCTATCAGGTGGACTGAAGTTGCACTACAGACAGTTATGGGCCACACTCGGGAGCCCTGCTTAATTTTTTTTTTTTATTAATTAATTACAAAAAAAATCGGTATACCGGTTCGATCCGGTTTAGACGGCAATATTGAACCGGTTTTAAAATTTTCAAACCGACCCAGCCCTAGTATATATACACATCTGCTTGCGCCCACTGAAATGACTACTTCACTGGCTTGCATTACATTACGTCATTTGGCAGATGCTTTTTTGACATACGCCAACACGAATATACAGTAAGGTTTATAGAATTATTTATTATTTATTTATTTATAGAATTATTATGAAGATCTGTTATGTTTAGCTGCAACTATTCAACATTTAGAATGCACTGAGCTAAAGTTAGAGAGAATCAAAGTGCGTACTAAGAGCGTATGTGTCTGTTTGAATTCAGATGTGAATGTATAATAAGGATTTAATGAGTCATGATTAAACTGGGACTCTGCCCAGATAGAAGCACTCTTGAGC
This sequence comes from Poromitra crassiceps, assembly GCF_964638095.1. Taxonomy (NCBI): domain Eukaryota; kingdom Metazoa; phylum Chordata; class Actinopteri; order Beryciformes; family Melamphaidae; genus Poromitra; species Poromitra crassiceps. Next base: position 9,790,844 of record NC_139638.1, on the reverse strand, counting down.
AACTTAATTTAATTTCTGCCATCTGCGGGTTATCTCACTCCCTCTAGCCTCATTCTTCTCTATCACTTCTCGCCAATTTGTCAGTATCAGTTGGCTGTAATTATCCCTACTTTATGGTGTCAGTTTGACAATCCTATAAGTAATTTCTACAGATGCAATCATGTCGGCCCTGGGATTTAAATCACTGATGTGAAGTAAGGGCCAGAGATTGAGAGGAGAGAAGGGGGAGATATGTCTCCTGCGCTCTCCTCCACACGTATCGCTGTGGCACTCCTGAGATATTCTCTGTGCCTTTGTCCAGGGATCTCTCTCTCTCTCTCTCTCTCTCTCTCTCTCTCTCTCTCTCTCTCTCTCTCTCTCTCTCTCTCTCTCTCTCTCTCTCTCTCTCTTTCTCTCTCTCTCTCTCTCTCTCTCTCTCTCTTTCTCTCTCTCTCATTCTCTTTCTCTCTCTCTCTCTCTTTCTCTCTCTCTTCTCTCTCTCTCTCTCTCTCTCTCTCTCTTTCTCTCTCTCTCTCTCTCTTCTCTCTCTCTCTCTCTCTCTCTCTCTCTTTCTCTCTCCCTCTCTCTCTCTCTCTCTCTCTTTCTCTCTCTCTCTCTCTCTCTCTCTCTCTCTCTGCTTAATCTCTTTCTATTGACCTCTACCAATCAATATGTCTGTCTGCCTGTCTGCCCGCGGCTCCCTTCTCAACAGAAAAGGTTAGCGATGAGTCTTCTTTTGTTGTTGTTGTCTTACTCAACAGAAATAGGCTGCAGATATAAACTCTGCCATTGATAGGCTACAGTTCATTTCAGACGGAGCGGAAGGGGAATCCCTTCAGTACAGTATGTTTCCAAAGTACTTCTCACAACATGAAACAACAGCAACAACAACCTGCGAGCTAGCAACCTACATGCTGCTACATGCTACTGTACATGCTAGCAACCTACCTGCTGCTACATGCTACTGTACATGCTAGCAACCTACCTGCTGCTACATGCTACTGTACATGCTAGCAACCTACCTGCTGCTACATGCTACTGTACATGCTAGCAACCTACCTGCTGCTACATGCTACTGTACATTAGGGGTGTGCCGATTAATCGTTTTTTAGATGCATCGCGATGAGTCACGTGACGATTAAAATCGATTCACAATGTTCGATTTTTTTTTTTTTTTTGCAATTATTTCTTTGCTTTATTTGCATAAATACGGTATTTCGCCCGGAAAGCAGTTCCTTAACTGTAAAACGAGACCAAAACCCTGGAAACTGGAATCACTGAAGAAAGCATGCAGGGTGGCTGTAACATGTGATGCGTAGACTTCAGTCGCAACTGAAGATAATGGAGGTACATTTGTTTGTTTACTTTAATTAATGGATACTGACAAATATACCTTGCTTAAAAAAAATCCTGTTTGGTGAAAAAGATGCATTGAAAATCGTGATTAATCGTAATAATCGTAATAATCGTTTAATAATCTAATCGTAGTACCCTTAATCGTAATCGAATCGAATCGTGAGGTGCCTAAGGTGGCACACCCCTACTGTACATGCTAGCAACCTACATGCTGCTACATGCTACTGTACATGCTAGCAACCTACATGCTGCTACATGCTACATGCTACTGTACACACACGCACACAGATTGTCAGAGAGGGGAGAGGGGGGTGGAGCAGAACCTCGGACCTGCAAATCTCTACCCTAGTCAAACTCTGCCCATGTCACTCGGTCAGTTTCTCTCTGTCTCTCCCTCCTTCTCAAGTTCACTCTAACATGTTATTCCTTTTATATGTATTGAGAGGAAGTAATATGTGGGTGATTTCAAATCTATACCCTTTTTGCATTGATTATAAGGTTCTATGCTCACTCAACAGGAAATGGCAAGTTCAAATGAAGTTAGCAACAATGGTACAGTAATAAAGCAGACATGTTTATTGTGACATCTGGCTATTATGAGAGACAGAGCCCAAAGCCAACATTGGACCCATGAAAATGGGAAAGAGATCAAATCAGATAGATCAAAAGGTTTGTCATCATCATTAGACACATTTCTAAATTAAACTTGCTATACAGATTTCAGCAGATGGCAGTGGTTGAAGAGCCGGGGGAGATATACTGAAGGCAGATGAGCCAACGCAGACAGAATGAGGGAGACCACGCCCACAGAGACCACGCCCACAGAGGGGCGTCATGCAAGCCAAAATGCTTTCAGAGAAAAAGAGAAAAGAAAGAAAAAAAGAAAGAAATATGAAATGATGACGCAACTTAATGCAATTTGACATAATTCAAAGACTTTGGGGGATCATTTTAAAATGTCACTGAATCAGTTTTTGTAGCTCAATAATATCCCACTTTATATGAGGGTAAATACTGTATTTATTTAGAGATTTGTGTTTGTTATGGTTTTTGAAAATGACACGCTGAAATGTCCTTCCTAGTTCCACACCTTGAGAACAAAGTCTCTCATTTGTTAAAACTACCAATACAACGTGCGTTTGGCACAATAACAATTCCCTTGAAATCTCATTAGTACTTGATGCTGCGATTCACACTTTTGCTGTTTCAACAAAAACATCTCGTTTTATTTGTACTGTAGCTCTAAAAGTAAGTCTCCGGCCTGCAAATGAGCCAGAAGACACCGCCTCAGACTCGCCTGAAACATCTGGACGGACTTCAAGGTCAGGCACGCCAACCGGGCCCAGACACTGAGAGTCCACATCCTCCTCTCCACAGCTCACTGAAGGAGACAAGTCCGACCTTCACCCCTCTCCAAACACAGCCGTCACGGTCTGAAATGCAGGGGTCTGCCAGCCACCCCCACATCCCCCCACCCCCCAATACACCCCAGAGTGCAGCGATTATCTTCTGGATCTGCAGCACAAGAACCAAGCAGAAAGAGAAGGCGGCGATCCACAACGCCAGCGGCTGCTGCTGAGCAACATCTCTTTGATATCCTGACAGCCGAAAAAGACCATGATGTCCCAGGTGCATCAGGAGGGAATGTTCTGTCCCAGGTGCATCAGGAGGGAATGTTCTGTCCCAGGTGCATCAGGAGGGAATGTTCTGTCCCAGGTGATCAGGAGGGAATGTTCTTGTCCCTCATTCTGAAGCAGCTTCCCCCGTAGTGCCCAGGTATGAGCTCAAGATCACACCCTGCACTGCCTCAATGACTTGGAACAGGAAGAAAGCAACAGACACCCAAGCTCCTCCTCCGAGGTCAAGCCCACAACAATGGCAGCATCAAACTACGCAGCAGCATATCCCTCTCTGCATGTCAGCCCTGTATACCAGCAAGGTCAAACTCCACCCCAAAGATATGAAGAGGCTGCTCGGCTGATCCCCTCGTATATAATCTCCTAAAATAACTACCTGTTGCATCCTGACTGAGGACATGTCTGGGGTTCTCTAATTATATAGTTATTGATACACGTTGTGGTGCGACCTGGACACATCGCCAGTGACACCCTCACCCGGGACACCCTCACCCGGGTGACCCAGTGACACCCTCACCCGGGTGACCCAGTGACACCCTCACCCAGGTGACCCAGTGACACCCTCACCCGGGTGACCCAGTGACACCCTCACCCGGGTGACCCAGTGACACCTGGGTCACCTGGGCCTGTCTATGTATGTAAAGCATAGAGACACTGCATGAAATAGGCCACGCCCATCACGGGGGAAAAGCCCCGTTCATTTCCACACACCAGCGTCATTTTCCTTGAATTAAACATAGCTAAAAGCTGTTGTGTGGTGGGGCTGCGCAGACAACAAATGTAAAAAATCGCCAGTTAAAGTTTTTTTGTACTCCCGAGGAAAACAAGGGAGCCATTGAGAATTGGCGAGAAGAAAAAATGTGGATGTCGCTGTCAATTAAGTAAGTTGGCGTGTTCATCTTCCGTATATACGATCTTTTTGTGCAACAGCCGACCATGCACGCGACATAGGAGAACGCCAGGATTGGACGGGAGTTTGTGTTTTCCCCCGTTTTGGGCGTGGCTTCTGAATGATGACGCGCTCCGCAGTGTATCTATGGGGTGTGCATATCATTAGAGTGTGTGAGATGTGTGTGTTGTGAGGTGGGTGGAGAAGCAGCACACTAAACCAAACCACACTACCACAGTGTGCCTGAAGGGGGAAGGGGGAGAGGGACGACAGCAGCAGCAGCAGCTGTGTGGCAGGCAGACACACAGAGTGAGCTGCAGCCAGGCTTAAAGAAGCATGGGAACACAGCAGGGCCCTGAGGTGTTCTACACTAACCATCCACCTGCAGCGTGAACAGAGAGACAACATGAGATGACTCAGCAGGGCTCATCATCACAAGATGACTCAGCAGGGCTCATCACCAGGCGAGAAACAGCCAGTGACACCCTCACCCGGGTGACCCAGTGACACCTGGGTCACCCGGGGGACCCAGTGACACCCTCACCCAGGTGACCCAGTGACACCCTCACCCGGGGGACCCAGTGACACCCTCACCCAGCTGGGCGTGATCAAGCCCCGACTTGTGTCCAGGTAAAAAACACAGTTAGTTAGTGACGGACAAGCCCGTCTTTTATTGTCACAGTCACACCAACACATGCATGCGGCCACAAACACACTCCTGCTGACGGTGGCCGGTGAAATTTGTCCTCTGCATTTGACCCATCCAGGCTTGTCCTTTCCTCCGGGGCGCAGGCCAGGAGCAGTGGTCGCTTTTTCTTTCCAGCGCCCGGGGACCAACTTCGGATGTTGTCGTCACTGGTCGGATGACGATCCTCTGCATGTTTTCAGTGGGGGGGTTATGTACGGAGGAACCCCCTGGGGAGCACGGGGAGAACATGCAAACTCCACACAGAAAGGCCCTTTCGACGAGATAGCCCACCTGGGCAGTAGGCACTGAAGATATGGGGGGGACACACAACTCCAGCGCCCACAGCGTCCCAGGCGAGAATCGAACTCAAGACCTTCTAGCTGTGAGGCGACAGCGCTACCGACTGCGCCACCGTGCCCCCCTGTATGGCATCACGCCACGCGTCACCCCTCTTCAACCAGAGCCAACAGGAAACCTCAGCAGCTTCAGCCTCAGCAGCTTCCAAGATGTTCCTGATGGCTCCTCTTCTTTTCTCAGGAGCCGGTGTAGAGACTGGCCTGCCAAGCCCCTACAGCCTCATTCAATTGGCTCACATACATACATACATGTGCATACGTGCGTGCAGGGGCGGACTGCATAATCGGGCACGTCGGGCAAATGCCCGGTGGCCCTGCCTGGCCTGGCCTCCCAAAAAAAAAGTTTTTTTTTTTTTCTTTTTTCTTTTTTTGCAGGCCAGGCCAGGCCACTCACTGAACAGCAGGACAGGCGCCGCCTACTGGTTTCCACGCCCGTAACAATGGAAGATGTATTTATGCTTCCCATTGTGTTTTTCTGATCACAGAGAGAGACGTGATGATGAGCCCTGCTGAGTCATCTTGTGATGATGAGCCCTGCTGAGTCATCTCATGTTGTCTCTCTGTTCACGCTGCAGGTGGATGGTTAGTGTAGAACACCTCAGGGCCCTGCTGTGTTCCCATGCTTCTTTAAGCCTGGCTGCAGCTCACTCTGTGTGTCTGCCTGCCACACAGCTGCTGCTGCTGCTGTCGTCCCTCTCCCCCTTCCCCCTTCAGGCACACTGTGGTAGTGTGGTTTGGTTTAGTGTGCTGCTTCTCCACCCACCTCACAACACACACATCTCACACACTCTAATGATATGCACACCCCATAGATACACTGCGGAGCGCGTCATCATTCAGAAGCCACGCCCAAAACGGGGGAAAACACAAACTCCCGTCCAATCCTGGCGTTCTCCTATGTCGCGTGCATGGTCGGCTGTTGCACAAAAAGATCGTATATACGGAAGATGAACACGCCAACTTACTTAATTGACAGCGACATCCACATTTTTTCTTCTCGCCAATTCTCAATGGCTCCCTTGTTTTCCTCGGGAGTACAAAAAAACTTTAACTGGCGATTTTTTACATTTGTTGTCTGCGCAGCCCCACCACACAACAGCTTTTAGCTATGTTTAATTCAAGGAAAATGACGCTGGTGTGTGGGAGTGAACGGGGCTTTTCCCCCGTGATGGGCATGGCCTATTTCATGCAGTGTCTCTATGCTTTACATGCATAGACAATTCTTTCATTTGGTTCCATTTGGGTTTGATCAAATATATTATTTTTGTACCAACTGCATCATGGGTGTGTCTTCCTATTTGTTGAGGCTTAAGAGTCGGGTCATAACAACATTGTGCAACACTTCAATCGATACAATCAACAGTGTCTGGAGATGGTGGGTTAAGCTATTCCTGAGGCCTGCCAGAAGGTTTGTTACAGAGCCATTTGGAACTTGTCCTTGGAAAACTTTCGAAAAGGGCAGGCACGTTCCAAATATGCCTGACAGGTGATTGGATGAACCAACTGTCTATCACCGTCTATCACCCGTCATCACACCTAAATCCCGCCCGTAGCCGCTGCGTCTGGACACTGATTGGTCCGGCTCACTGCTGGGACTGAGCTATAAACCAATAGCTTGGATGGGGCAAGATGGATTTCTCACGCGATCATGATCTCGTGAATCCAGTCTTTCAAAATGTTATGATTTAATAAAGATTCAGGAAGACTCGAGATACTTTGAGATGCAATGAAAAGTATTCAAAATAATGAATCAGTATGTTCTTCCATCCCTCCCCCAAATTATTAATTAGAGTATCATTTCATAAGCCTACAACATCCCCTTCAATTAAATTATGATAGCACACCTCTGCAACATGGACTGGTTAGAGAAGAAAAATATTACTTTAACACATTAAATTCCTCATTGAAAGAACAAGACAGCGTTTCAATTTTAAAGGATCATGAGCGAGTCAGGTCCTGATGTTCAAGGCTAACAAGCATTTTTTGATATTTTTGATATTAACTCAAAGGATCAAAGGTGTTCTATTCAGACCCAATTAAAATGAAGTTTTCTGATCTTTTTGAGAAAACTCTTTGCAATACCGTTCTCAACTGTATTCAAATGCCGCCGCTCTCAGCGGATTCGTCCTTCACAATAAGTCTTCCAATTACACTCAAGCAAGATATGAGCAAATCCACAGGATTGATGGGATTCCCCCAAGAATTGTAGTCAACATTTTTGGGATCTGCCAGGTGCTTTAATAATATGATATGATCCAATTCTCCATTTAAAAGGGCTCCTCTTGGATGTCAATATAGCTATAATATGACTTAGTAAAACAAGGCAGAGACGCTAGCATAGGGTATAGACGTATGTCTTTAATGGCGAGAAAATGTAAGAAAAACCAGGGGGGCGGGGCAATTGGGGGGGGGGATCTGTTATCTTTCAATTTTGTTTTCCAGTCCTTCGTAGGAACACTGGCCATTCTGCAGACTAACCTACAGTCGTTCTTTGTTGCTGACCATTTGACCAATCTGGTCCACAATATTGCCGATCAAATTCTTTCCGATGTCGTATAGCGACCACTGCTTGTGAAGGTGGCAGCTCTATTTCCTGCTCCAGTTATCACCTGTTCCTTGCGGATAAGATTCTTGTACTGATTGTTGGTAAAGAAAGAAGTCATCTGTGAACAACACACAAGCAACACTGTTACAATAAAGACTCATTTCATGTACAGATTCTCAGATTTTAGCCTATGTCACACACACAGAAACACTAGGAATGTGTAGAACAATTAAATTCTTATTATTATGCTGAAAGAAAGGCTTCTGGTGCTGTATTTTGAATTATTCCCTTTCTAAGCTGCACTGGAGAAAACACCAAGTCACCTTCAATCTACCAATACTATGAATAGACGAGGGCGTTTCGATCCATGCTGTGTGTTTTCTGGAAGGTTGTACTTGTAAGGACTGCAATGTACTTGTGTTGGACTTCTTCTGCGCTTTTCACTATAAAGGCATATAACAAAACACACAGATGAGAATCAAGTATGTATTTATCCCTAGTGTAACCGTTTTCTATATTTGAATAAATATTCACCAAGGAGGTTGAAAGTCTGCATCCACACTAACTTCCCCTTGAAGTGACTGGTTATTATAGAATAAAACTGTTGGTTTCAAACATTATTGACACTTTCAAGGCTAAAAATGTTAAATTATGTCAGATGTTATGTATATTGTTATGTGCCGAGACCAAGGACCACAACGGAAATAAGTCTGTGACTTTTTGTGCCATCCTTGACATTCTTATGATGCGTGACTTATTTTATCATGTATTGTATCAACTGTCCAACAACTAAACTAAACTAAACTAAACTAAACTAAACTAAAGGGTGGTCATGCAGGAAGGATGTCACATGTCATCAAAAGAAGAAAAACTTGATTAGTTGAGTCAACACATTTGGGTACTACTGTATGTGGCTAAAAGTCAGCTGGCTCCTCTCTGTGTTAGGGAGACTACAGGATGCTGCATTCATTGCCAGTGCTGCTAAGTCCCAGATCACTTTGAAGGAGACTGATTACCTGCGGTGCACAGTTGGTCAGGGGGAATGCCAACTGACGTAGAGCCAGCAATCAACAAAAACAATTGACATCAAAGGACAATGACATAAAAGGGGGAAAACAATAAGTAAAATACCATAAAGGCAAACCTATATGACATAATCTGTTAAGTGTATCCTTAAATGTGATACAACAGGCCTCACTATCAAACATCAACAATGGCTTCTGTACCCATTTGCTTCAACCAGACGTCCGACACAATTTGATCCAAATGCATCGACCCTAAAGTCCTGAGATGTGTTCATTTTCAGAACACAGAGAAGATGTTTGCGGCATCAGGATGATTTGTTGATCGTCGTCACATCTTTTCGTACATATTGCTGCTGAAGGCAGAGCTGTGGCTAAATGGGGAAATATATAATAAAATATCTGCCACCAACAGACTGGATCTTGGCCTTGAGTGTGTTGTACAGTATTACTGTAATTAAATCTACCAGTGTTTGGACATGCTGCATCAATGAGTGCAATCCATTTGAAAATGGATTTCTGAGCCTCCAAGTGGTGAATCTGTGTTAAATGCTGTTTTGAGTGCGGCGCATAGAGCTCGTTAAAAAGGCCTTCACAAATTGAGCCCAAATGAAAGACGATTTGGCTGAAGAAAAACATTGCATTTTAGTGTGCAGCTTTGAAGCCTTGAAGGGTTCGCACTGAGCTAGGTAAAAAGGCTTTTAAATATGCTGCCCCTTTTACCTGGAACACCTTCCAGAAAGACTTACAATTGCCAGCACTCATTTCATACGACGCCTTTGGTTCAATTTTAAAGGACTTGGAACATGGAAGTATTGTAACTTGCTGCTGTACTTAATCTCATTACTTATGTCATTTCAAGTCTCCCTGATCAAATGTTTATTTGTGTGTCTGTATGGAACCTAAATGTGTGTTTGTTTTTTTATGCTGCCCTCTTGGCCAGGTTCCTCTTGAAAAAGAGATTTTAAATCTCAATGAGTCTTTTACCTGGTTAAATAAGGTTGAAAAAAAAAAAAAAAAAAAAAGAACAAACCGTAGCAAACAGCGGTTATAAACATTTACAGCTGACAATTTCTACACATGTTAAACAGCAGTTTCAAATTCAGGGCAAGTTCACATGTTGGACATCAATAACATAATAGCAGTTTACAGAGTAGGTAGGTTAAAAGTGTGCACCATAAAGCGCTCAGCACAAGCCTATCGACCAATCACTAGTCACTGCTACAAAGTGCAAATGTGTCTCAAATTCAGTAGTGCAAGTAACGCTTGATAAATAAAATCAATAAAAGAATAAAATGAATAAAAGGTTGCAGACAAGTAAGCCTTACAATGTCTGATAAATACTGATATCAATACAACCCTATTAAAAAAGAAGAGGAAAAATCAATCAAAGAAAATCAAAAAATCAAGAAGCTTCATTCCAGACACCGTGAAGCGACGGTGATATGATAAGTACATTACTTCCTTCTCCCAACGGCATTCAAAGCTGGGATGGAGGTGGGGACAAAGGAGTTCTTATACCTGTTCTTTGTGGCCAAATGGGACGCCTCGACGGAGGCCAGATGGAAGCAGATTGTACTCAGAATTTAGAGGCTGGGCACCATCAGAGCGGATCGACACAGCTTTCTTGAGCACCTGCTTATTAAAAATGTGACCCAGGCTACAAAGTGGGACTCTAGTTAACTTAGAAGCCATTTTTACAATTCTTCTTATCTTTGATACATAGATTGCCGTACGAACAGATAATTGAGAAGGAAATTACAGATTTCATTAAAGGTACTGTAGAACAGTTTCATCAGGGACTTATCGACATGAAATTTGGCCAATTTACTTCGGCAGAAATGACGTTGCTGACCTTTCTTGGACAGCATTGAGATGCTCAGTGATATACAGAAAGTCATAAACTATGTTTCATCCTCACGCTTGGCATTCCCCCAGCTTACCATGAAATTGGTAGTTTCCACACACACTTCATTTAATTGGGAGATGACAGTATGTGTGAAATTAGTTTTGACAGCACTCAGTGTCTCGTTGTATAAATATGGTTGTTGCTGGAGTTGCCTAATGATATGGCAGTGAGGGAGAGTATATTCTCTGGCACTAATGAGATGCTTTTGGACTGTGGCCCTTCTGCTATTTGGCTGCGTGAAATATGTTGTCTTGGAGGGAGAAAGAGAGGTCTATTTGGAGCATACTCTGTGTGGCAACTGGGACTTGTATTCCCACTGACCAGGTCTGCTAGCCAAGACAAACTGACCAGGTCTGCTAGCCAAGACAAACTGACCAGGTCTGCTAGCCAAGACAAACTGACCAGGTCTGCTAGCCAAGACAAACTGACCAGGGCTACTAGGCAAGACAAACTGACCAGGTCTGCTAGCCAAGACAAACTGACCAGGTCTGCTAGCCAAGACAAACTGACCAGGGCTACTAGGCAAGACAAACTGACCAGGGCTGCTAGCCAAGACAAACTGACCAGGGCTGCTAGACAAGACAAACTGACCAGGGCTACTAGGCAAGACAAACTGACCAGGGCTACTAGACAAGACAAACTGACCAGGGCTACTAGGCAAGACAAACTGACCAGGGCTACTAGGCAAGACAAACTGACCAGGGCTACTAGGCAAGACAAACTGACCAGGGCTGCTAGGCAAGACAAACTGACCAGGGCTACTAGGCAAGACAAACTGACCAGGGCTGCTAGGCAAGACAAACTGACCAGGGCTACTAGGCAAGACAAACTGACCAGGGCTGCTAGACAAGACAAACTGACCAGGGCTGCTAGGCAAGACAAACTGACCAGGGCTACTAGGCAAGACAAACTGACCAGGGCTGCTAGGCAAGACAAACTGACCAGGGCTGCTAGACAAGACAAACTGACCAGGGCTACTAGGCAAGACAAACTGACCAGGGCTGCTAGGCAAGACAAACTGACCAGGGCTACTAGGCAAGACAAACTGACCAGGGCTACTAGGCAAGACAAACTGACCAGGGCTACTAGGCAAGACAAACTGACCAGGGCTGCTAGGCAAGACAAACTGACCAGGGCTACTAGGCAAGACAAACTGACCAGGGCTGCTAGACAAGACAAACTGACCAGGGCTGCTAGGCAAGACAAACTGACCAGGGCTACTAGGCAAGACAAACTGACCAGGGCTGCTAGGCAAGACAAACTGACCAGGGCTGCTAGACAAGACAAACTGACCAGGGCTACTAGGCAAGACAAACTGACCAGGGCTGCTAGGCAAGACAAACTGACCAGGGCTACTAGGCAAGACAAACTGACCAGGGCTACTAGGCAAGACAAACTGACCAGGGCTACTAGGCAAGACAAACTGACCAGGGCTGCTAGGCAAGACAAACTGACCAGGGCTACTAGGCAAGACAAACTGACCAGGGCTGCTAGGCAAGACAAACTGACCAGGGCTACTAGGCAAGACAAACTGACCAGGGCTGCTAGACAAGACAAACTGACCAGGGCATTCTGTGGCAGAAATTTGGTTTGGTACGTAGTGGTACTTGGTCGGAGAGGTTTGGGAACCCCTGCTGTAGGTCATACCAGTAGGGGCTGGAGACACAGCCCTGCGGTACTCCTGTACTGATGGTCAGTGGGGAGGAGGTGCGCTCGTTTACTTTCACCACTTGTTGTCGGTCTGTCAGTCCAGTCATCACAGTGAGCCCCTCTGTGTTATCTAGTGAGTGGCAGGATATGTGTGAGCCTCTCTGTGTTATCTTGTGAGTGGCAGGATATGTGTGAGCCCCTCTGTGTTATCTTGTGAGTGGCAGGATATGTGTGAGCCCCTCTGTGTTATCTAGTGAGTGGCAGGATATGTGTGAGCCTCTCTGTGTTATCTAGTGAGTGGCAGGATATTTGTGAGCCCCTCTGTGTTATCTAGTGAGTGGCAGGATATTTGTGAGCCCCTCTGTGTTATCTAGTGAGTGGCAGGATATGTGTGAGCCCCTCTGTGTTATCTAGTGAGTGGCAGGATATGTGTGAGCCCCTCTGTGTTATCTAGTGAGTGGCAGGATATGTGTGAGCCCCTCTGTGTTATCTAGTGAGTGGCAGGATATTTGTGAGCCCCTCTGTGTTATCTAGTGAGTGGCAGGATATTTGTGAGCCCCTCTGTGTTATCTAGTGAGTGGCAGGATATGTGTGAGCCCCTCTGTGTTATCTAGTGAGTGGCAGGATATGTGTGAGCCCCTCTGTGTTATCTAGTGAGTGGCAGGATATGTGTGAGCCCCTCTGTGTTATCTAGTGAGTGGCAGGATATGTGTGAGCCCCTCTGTGTTATCTTGTGAGTGGCAGGATATGTGTGAGCCCCTCTGTGTTATCTTGTGAGTGGCAGGATATGTGTGAGCCCCTCTGTGTTATCTAGTGAGTGGCAGGATATGTGTGAGCCCCTCTGTGTTATCTAGTGAGTGGCAGGATATGTGTGAGCCCCTCTGTGTTATCTTGTGAGTGGCAGGATATGTGTGAGCCCCTCTGTGTTATCTAGTGAGTGGCAGGATATGTGTGAGCCCCTCTGTGTTATCTTGTGAGTGGCAGGATATGTGTGAGCCCCTCTGTGTTATCTAGTGAGTGGCAGGATATGTGTGAGCCCCTCTGTGTTATCTTGTGAGTGGCAGGATATGTGTGAGCCCCTCTGTGTTATCTTGTGAGTGGCAGGATATGTGTGAGCCCCTCTGTGTTATCTTGTGAGTGGCAGGATATGTGTGAGCCCCTCTGTGTTATCTAGTGAGTGGCAGGATATGTGTGAGCCCCTCTGTGTTATCTTGTGAGTGGCAGGATATGTGTGAGCCCCTCTGTGTTATCTTGTGAGTGGCAGGATATGTGTGAGCCCCTCTGTGTTATCTTGTGAGTGGCAGGATATGTGTGAGCCCCTCTGTGTTATCTAGTGAGTGGCAGGATATGTGTGAGCCTCTCTGTGTTATCTAGTGAGTGGCAGGATATTTGTGAGCCCCTCTGTGTTATCTAGTGAGTGGCAGGATCTTTGGGGTAGTTCTTACTGACAGGTGTCTGTTCCATTCATGTTATTATTATTGTATAGCCTAAATACACCCACAGTTAAAGACACTGTGGTTCTTCTAATAGCTCTTGTGGCAGGTTAGGCGACAGAGTGAGGCGAGCTCAAAATCAATATCCCACAACAACAAAAGCCATTATGTGAGCAGCTGCGGTCGTGTGCAGACATGGCCAATGAGAGTATAACGACCCTGCCTCTGGTTAACTAGAGTCAGATCAAAGCAAACCGGTCATTTTCCTTGTTTAGCACTAAATGCTATCATGCGCTTGCTATGGATGTGCTGGTGCTCACTGGGTCAGTATTGTGATACAGTAGCATATATATACAGTACCTACAGAAGAGCTGCAAACTGCGCGTCTGCCAAAACACTTTGTTTGAGGTTAGGATCTGCAACTCTGTCTCAAAATCATTTGAGCCACTGGATCTAGGCAACCTTGTTGATCAGTAAACAATCAATGATAACGCTTTAGAATACAACCCACAACTTACAGGGTTAATACAGTACAGCTGTTGGCTTGAGAGAGAGAGAGAGATGCACAGTAGGGGGCACGGTGGCGCAGTCGGTAGCGCTGTCGCCTCACAGCTAGAAGGTCCTGAGTTCGATTCTCGCCTGGGACGCTGTGGGCGCTGGAGTTGTGACCCCCCCATATCTTCAGTGCCTACTGCCCAGGTGGGCTATCTCGTCGAAAGGGCCTTTCTGTGTGGAGTTTGCATGTTCTCCCCGTGCTCCCCAGGGGGTTCCTCCGTACATAACCCCCCACTGAAAACATGCAGAAGATCGTCATCCGACCAGTGACGACAACATCCGAAGTTGGTCCCCGGGCGCTGGAAAGAAAAAGCGACCACTGCTCCTGGCCTGCCCCCCGGAGGAAAGGACAAGCCAGGATGGGTCAAATGCAGAGGACAAATTTCACCGGCCACCGTCAGCATGAGTGTGTTTGTGGCCGCATGCATGTGTTGGTGTGTGACTGTGTGACAATAAAAGATGGGCTTGTCCGTCACTAACTGTGTTTTAACTGTTTTTTAACTGTTTTAACAGTAGCGGCAGGAATAACAATAATACCATTAACAACTATAAAAAGTAAAATAAAAAATGGTGTGTTTGGACTAGGGATGTCAATTTTCGGTTAAGTTCACTTTCGATTAACCGACGCTAATAATCGATTAACCTATCGGTTAATTCATAATTTTTTAATTTTTTTGTTTTTGTTTTTGTTTTTGTTTTTGTTTTTGTTTTTGTTTTTGTCTATTTACTCAATGAGCTCATGCCCAAACAAGGCGTGTCTATTTAGATGCTGAAATGTGAATGCTTTTTGTGTTAGAATTATGCCTTTATTTTTTGTTGGCTTTGCTGAAATTTATAAGTTTATTGCCACATTTTGATCAGGTAATCATTCCAAAATCATTCTGGCTCTTATATGGATGACAATCCATTATTTGAAATAACAGATTGTTGTTGTTGTAATGTTTACATAAACAGGAAATAAAGCTCTCAAAAATATATTTCCTTGTCATCCATATAAGAGCCAGAATGATTTTGGAATGATTACCTGATCAAAATGTGGCAATAAACTTATAAATTTCAGCAAAGCCAACAAAAAATAAAGGCATAATTCTAACACAAAAAGCATTAACATTTCAGCATCTAAATAGACACGCCTTGTTTGGGCATGAGCTCATTGAGTAAATAGACAAAAAAAAAAAAAGAAAAAAAAAATTAACTGATAGACCGACAGCAATAACCGAACAACGACGTTAGCGACGGTTAATCGATTAACGGTTAACCGTTGACATCCCTAGTTTGGACCTGTTTGGTGGGGAAATCAATAAAAACGATTGATCATTAAAAAAAACTAAGTAGTAATCGCAGTGCACAGTCAGAAGAACAGTTAGTAGTAGTGGTGGAGCTCTTTGCACATGGAATCCGGATGGAGATCATGGTGGATCCATCCTGTGTCCATAACTCCTGCAGGAACGAGAGACACAAAAACTCCAGGGAAGAAGCCAAGTCAGTAACATGCATGATGCGACATGCTATAAAAACCTTCTTTAGATGTTTGAAGAGAAAGGAGGCAGTTTGCCCCAAGAACTCCTCTTCAATCAAAGTATTTGAATGGGTCTTAATTAATCCACTGATTGTGTGTCAACGTTTTTGAACTGCGACACCAGGGCATAGGGGAGACACAAGTGTGGCTTCACATAGACGGTCCTTGGACTGTCCTTGCAGATGGAGGAGAGTGATGAATAAGCTCTACTACAATAGCCAAGGTACCGTATCCCTCCTCCAGGCTGTTATGATGATGTTCCTCTGGATTGAGAAGACAAAAGCAGCCAAATTGTCTCCTCTGCTCGTATTGATGTCTGAGCTTACCTCTAACGGAGGAAACGCTCACTTCAGAGAGCATCTTAATACTCACTTACGCAGCTCGCCTCCAATTGGAGAAGATGTCATTTACTGCTTGGTGTCTTGTGGCCGCGCCTCATCATGCACTTTGATATCAATTGTAATTGAGCCCGAATAACTTCAGTGACTTTCTTTATCTTTATCTTTATCTTTATCTTTATTGTTTATTTGAGCAGGGACAGTACACAATAAACATATTGCACCAGAGATAGCTAAGAGCTCATTTGCATCTGTAGTCCCTGGGCACACAGAGTCCTGTGCGCACATAGTACATATCAAATACAGAAATAAAAGAAAATCCTAGTGTCTAAACAATCAATATACATGGTACAAAAAATGATAATACTTACTATTAGTAATATATAACACAGTAAAATATAACACATAGGTAGATAGCAATCCCCTAAGATCACATAGTGATCTCTCAGCCACTTCTTGACAGAGGACTTAAAGGAGAATTTCGGTTTTTTACACCACGGTCCTCATTTCCAGCTTAAAATATTATGTTTTACTCACCGAAATAGTTTGGCTTCATTCGGATGCCCACGGAAGATTTTAGCTCCGAGTAGTCTCCTCAAACAGGCTATAACGAGAGCCTGCGGCGAGTGCGGGGCATGCTGCACACGCTCTCTAAATGACACTTTTTCTGTCAGATCACGGTTCATTATGGTTGTAAATATAATTATTTAGCTAATAGCTAGAAGCTAAGCTAACATCAACACAGCAGTCAACGTTGATCTACCCAGGATGGGGTTACAGTGCGTATCTTCCCCCTTCTGTGGTTCCTCTGAAGACGTGTGGTTTCACAGGGGGAAGATGGGCACTGTAACCCCATCCGGGGCAGATCAACGTTGACTGTTGTGTTGTTGTTAGCTTAGCTTCTAGCTATTAGCTAAATAATTATATTTACAACCATAATGAACCGTGATCTG
This sequence comes from Poromitra crassiceps, assembly GCF_964638095.1. Lineage (NCBI taxonomy): Eukaryota > Metazoa > Chordata > Actinopteri > Beryciformes > Melamphaidae > Poromitra > Poromitra crassiceps. The sequence continues at coordinate 9,774,015 of NC_139638.1, read as the reverse complement.
ACAGAAAAAGTGTCATTTAGAGAGCGTGTCCAGCATGCCCCGCACTCGCCGCAGGCTCTCGTTATAGCCTGTTTGAGGAGACTACTCGGAGCTAAAATCTTCCGTGGGCATCCGAATGAAGCCAAACTATTTTGGTGAGTAAAACATAATATTTTAAGCTGGAAATGAGGACCGTGGTGTAAAAACCCGAAATTCTCCTTTAAAACCTTTGAAAGTACTGCAGCCTTTCATGACTGCTGGATTGGTTGGATGGACTAATGGGGATATAGATAGATTGAAGTGAAATAAGCATTATGTGTAGAGTGTGGTGTTGACCTTTGACCTCCAGCCCTCCTGAGACACTGCGTTGACTTTGAGATGAGGGGTTACAGTAGACACAGTAAACTGCTGTATGGATATTTGTTTTTATGTTTTGTTCATGTTTTGCCATGTGGTTTTTATGCTTGCGGCACCACAAAAAAATATATATATATCACATATGAACTGAGTATGTTTGTCAGCTGACGTCCCTTGCTATTATACAAAGGAACTTTACATTGTCATCCTGAGCTGGATGGAATCTGTATCTTCTGAAGCAACTGGAGGGCAGACAGTCAGTCAGCAGAGCTCAGATGGCAGAGAAGTGGGGGAAAGCAGTGAGTCAGTGTAAAGATAAGTGGGGGAAAGCAGTGAGCAGGGGTGCCGGAAGCAGGGGGACATGGGGACACTTTGTCCCCCTTAAAATTTGGTCCCCCTAAATTTTTTTTTTTTTTTTTTTCCAAAATCTGAGGGGGCAACTGCCCCTGATGCTTAGAGCCCACTTTACACTGTTTACACAGCCTGTGATGCTTGTTAAAGCCGTGATCGTTGTGGGATTATTACACCTGAGACAGACAGACAGACCCGGACTCTGTACTGCACTCACTAACGCACTTTAGGATGGCTTGAATGTGTTGTCATTGCCTGCTGCTATAATCGTATACGGTTATTGTTATTTTATTTTTGTGTTGAGATAACAAGTTTTGCACTGTGTTTCGAAGTGATAATAATAATAATAATAATAAGTTCAGTGTTTCTGCCTGTGTTGCTGTCTGTTGTAGTGTAATTGTAAAATGACCTAAAGGGAGAGCAGGTCACCAAGTGAGTGAGAAAAGGAGAAAATACTGAATAATGACATCACTACAGTATAATCCTAATGTTAATTTAAAATTAGATATTCCTCTAAATATGGCTAAAAATCATCCAAACGTCCAAAAAAACGTCAATTTATCAAAAAAAAAAAAGAAAAAGTGTCCCCCTAATTGCAAACTCGTTCCGGCGCCACTGGCAGTGAGTCAGTGTACAGAGAAGTGGGGGAAAGCAGTGAGTCAGTGTAGTGTCCTCTAGAGAGAGAGTGGCGTCAGCGGAGGACCAAAATGCGAGACTCATTAGCCAGTGAACAGCCAGGAATGGGTCTCGCGCTACTTTTGCATGCTAAAATAAAGCTGATAATGTACAATTTGATTCAAGGGATGAAAAACCCTTTCAGAGTACAACACAAACTGTCTATTTTGCTGCAACTCGACAGTGCTGCTTAATCCAGGACCTTACTTCCTGGAACTCTTGAGAGTAAAAAACTGGTCCATTGGAGTGAATGGAGATGTCAGAACTCTTCTATTATACGGCTCTGAGTCAGTGTAGGCTACAGAGCCAAGGCCAGAGAGGGAGGAGATCAAAGCCGATGTATTCTTCTTAGTGCCGGCGGGCCAAACAGCTTATAGGACTAAATGAAAAGATCCTACCGAGAGGAAAGTACAGAAGTGATGAATATGGCTCATAGTGAATATGGCTCATAATGAATATAGCTCATAATAAATATGGCTCATAGTGAATATGGCTCATAGGTCATTGATGCCACTGGAACGGGTTTGCCTTTTTGGCATCAAAGACATCGTGGATTTTGTGTGTAACTTAATTTTTTTTTTTATCACAGAAGCTCAGAATAATATGGTACAAAATGTACTCAATCACTTAAAAGAGACGTGACAAATTCCACCGAGCGTCTGTAAAACCGAATTATAGCTCACGCAGGATTAACGGCTTAGAGGAGCAGAGGTTTTCTTCCAGCATTTGTTTATGGGACGTGCATGTATGCATGTGTGTGTGTGCTGTATCAGTATGTACTGTATCATACTGCATCCTCCCATAATTATTCTTACTCATCACTGTCATCAGTATAGAAGAAGGAAGGAAAAGTATGGAGTCATCCTGGAGTGTCTATAGAACAGTGATGCCTTTTCCTCTCTCTCCCATGGTATTGTATCTCTAAGCCAGTGAGGTCTGGTGCCAGAACCACATTGTATCTCTAAGCCAGTGAGGTCTGGTGCCAGAACCACCTGCGTCACATGCATTATTCACACAAGCATGTGTGAGCAGCTGTTTCCATGGGGCTCATTAGACAGGGATCATATAGAGACAGATCCCATTTTAAAAAACCATCTCACACTTACATGCTTTCAATGAGGATCATTATAGCATTATGTAATGCCATACAGTAGATCTCAACAAGACGTAATTATGGGGTTTGGTAATAAGCCTTTTTTTTATTCTACTGTACAATCATTTGAAAATAATAATAGGCAGTAGTGCTGCAGGATGGCTGCAGAATAGATAGGGGGAATGCTCTGCATGCTAGATATCATTGTACACAGCATGAAACGTAGAGGAGGAGAAATAAAAGATGTTCACTGAACATGCTGCTTCATCCCCCTCTTCTGTGTCTTCTCAGACGCAGGAGTTGGCAGATGAGTAACGGAGAGGAAAGCCTGCCCCCCCCCCCCCCCCTCTGTCTACTGCTTCCCGGCACGCCCCGCCTCCGCCCCCGCCCCCGCCCTGCCACTCACTCTGATGGAGCTGCTAATGAAAGAGTCACCCAGTCCATCCCCCCGACATATAGATCAAAGCTTTCCTTTACACTGCCAGCACAGCAGAATCAGCACAGCAACTGTTCAACGAGCAGGCAAATGATCTCAGATCTGTGCATGGTTGCTTGCATGTGTGTGTGTGTGTGTGTGTGTGTGTGTGTGTGTGTGTGTGTGTGTGTGTGTGTGTGTGTGTGCATGCGCGTAGGCTATGTTGTGCTTCGGTGTGCCTTTTTCTGTTTGCCACCTTGTTTTCATGTGTATGTGTGCATTTGTGTGTCCATATGTGCATGCATGGATATGAGAATTTGCGTTTGCATTTAGACACAAAATGGCTGCTGTGAAAAAGGCCTATCATCCAAATGATTTTGGGAGACTGGATTAAGTTGGATGGAGGGAACAGTAGCCATGGCAGTAATGACGAGATAAACAATGAGTGAGTGAGTGAGTGAGTGAGGGGAGAGAGGGGGGAGAGAGGGAGGGAGGGAGAGAGGGAGGGAGGGAGGGAGGGAGGGAGGGACAGAGGGAGGGACAGGTAGAGAGGAGGAGAAAGAGATGGGGAGGGGCTACACAAAGTTGGCGTTTGTGGGATGCTGTTGGGGAGAGTATAGGCTCTCCTCTGTTATAGCTCACTGAAGGCCACACAAGTGTCTGAGGGCTAATGTGCATTAGCCACTGGGCAGCTTAGGCAATTTCATGGAGCTAAAGAAGACGATGATAATCCAGTTACATTGAAAAATGGGGATGTCTATGGATCCTCATTCATCCTCTAATGAATCCTTTCTTACATGCGTGCACGCAGATAGCTGATATGATTAGGATTGACTGGGGATAATATGCCCGGCTGCTGAAATACCCCGTGCTGCCACTTACATGTTGACTAAGTATTTGTTGATGATACGTTTGGACAAAATGGGCCTGCATTCATAGATGCGAGCTTCACTGATGCTTGCTACATTGTGGAGGGCCCCTGGTTTTTAATGGAACGGTTAAATGGAGTGTTACTGGGACAGACAGGAGAGCTACTGAGGCGAAGGGGGGGCAGCACCTCACTATATCCAACAGCACAGTGTCTACAGTGGAATCCTACTTATCCTAAGTATCTGCCATCCATCATCTCCCAGGACCTAAAGAGTGGGAGGATGTAGGCACCGTCACCAAGAAGGCTCAGTGGAGGTTGCACAGAACCTCTAAAATGCACTGAAGCACAACTAAGTTAAAGGAGAACTTCACCGAAAAACAATACTGATTTATTTTGCACATGATCTCATCTCACACATATCCAAAAACTGTAAGCCGTTTTGCAGGCATTCATTTAGTTTGACAGTTATTGAGAGTTGATTTGAGTGAAGTTGTGCATGAATGACATCACAGCATTGTTTTTTTATGCCTCCGCCGGCGAAGCCAGGCCGAAGGCATTATGGATCCGGGTTGTCCGTCCGTACGTACGTACGTACGTACGTACGGCCGGCCGTCCGTACGGATGTCCGTCCGTACGGATGTTTGTTAACGCCATATCTGAGGAACGCCTTGATGGAATTTCATCAGATTCGCCTTAAACATTCACTTAGGCCCAAGGATGATCTGATTAGATTTTGGTGGTCCAAGGTCAAAGGTCAAGGTCACTGTGACCTCTCGAACGCCATTTTCAAGCTTGTTAACGCAATATCTGAGGAACGCCTTGATGGAATTTCATCAGATTCGCCTTAAACAATCACTTAGGCCCAAGGATGATCTGATTAGATTTTGGTGGTCCAAGGTCAAAGGTCAAGGTCACTGTGACCTCTCGAACGCCATTTTCAAGCTTGTTAACGCGATATCTGAGGAACAACTTGACGAAATTTCATCAGATTCGCCTTAAACATTCACTTAGGCCCAAGGATGATCTGATTGGATTTTGGTGGTCCAAGGTCAAAGGTCAAGGTCACTGTGACCTCTCGAACGCCATTTTCAAGCTTGTTAACGCGATATCTGAGGAACAACTTGACAAAATTTCATCAGATTTGCCTTAAACATTCACTTAGGCCCAAGGATGATCTGATTAGATTTTGGTGGTCCAAGGTCAAAGGTCAAGGTCACTGTGACCTCTCGAACGCCATTTTCAAGCTTGTTAACGCGATATCTGAGGAACAACTTGACAAAATTTCATCAGATTCGCCTTAAACATTCACTTAGGCCCAAGGATGATCTGATTAGATTTTGGTGGTCCAAGGTCAAAGGTCAAGGTCACTGTGACCTCTCGAACGCCATTTTCAAGCTTGTTAACGCGATATCTCAGGAATGCCTTGACGGAATTTAATCAAACTTGTCTCAAACATCGACTTGGACTCAAGGATGAACTGATTAGATTTTGGTGGTCAAAAGTCAAAGGTCAAGGTCACTGTGACCTCTCAAACGCCATTTTCCAGCTTGTTAACGTGATATCTCATGAATACCTTGACGGAATTTCATCAAATTTGCCTCAAACATCTACTTAGACTCAAGGATGAACCGATTAGATTTTGGTGGTCAAAAGTCAAAGGTCAAGGTCACTGTGACCTCTCAAACGCCATTTTCAAGCTTGTTAATGTGATATCTCAGGAATGCCTTGACAGAATTTTATCAAACTTGTCTCAAACATCGACTTGGACTCAAGGATGAACTGATTAGATTTTGCTGGTCAAAGGTCAAGGTCACTGTGACCTCTCAAACGCCATTTTCCAGCTTGTTAACACGATATCTCACAAATGCCTTGACGGAATTTCATCAAATTTGCCTCAAACATCGCCTTAGACTCAAGGATGATCTGATTAGATTTTGGTGGTCAAAGGTCAAAGGTCAAGGTGAGCTCTCGAACGCCATTTTCAAGCTTGTTAACGTGATATCTCAGGAATGCCTTGACGGAATTTAATCAAACTTGTCTCAAACATCGACTTGGACTCAAGGATGAACTGATTACATTTTGGTGGTCAAAGTTCAAGGTCACTGTGACCTCTCACACACCCAATTTCCAAGCTCTGTAACGCAACATCACAGGAGCGCCTTGACCGAATCTCTTCCAATTTGCCTCAAATGGCCATTTGGACTCCAGAATGAACTAATGGCGGAGGCATAAGTCCGCGTTGCGGTTGTTCTAGTTTTGTTAACTTCTCCTATAAATATTTCCATTGGTTAAATACCACAAGGTGGGCTATATATGTTGCGATTAATATTTGAAGATCGTGCGTTATCGGGGTTACTATTTACAAATCACAGCAATTAAACAGAGCAAATGGTGGAATATTAAGTTTGTGGATTGAGTTCCGTGCTGCTGGTCTGCTGCCTGTACAGATTACAGACGTGACGTGATGCACACATGACGAGATCCTGTAGGTTTACCTGTTTCTTTTAGTGTAAAGAAATAAGAACACGTTGTCACCTAGGGTTATCTCAGCTACCATCAAACAAATGATCAAATTCTGACTCTAACTGCATTTTAATTGACAGCAACTGTGCAATTCTCTATTGTCAAGGGTAATGAAAATAGTTGACCATTTAGTGATGAATACAGAAAAGAGGAATACTGTAGGCTACTTTATATTTAACTTGCTCCTGAAACCTGCAGGTTGCCTCGTAGCCTTCACAAGTGCATCACATTGTCACCGAGACACATTCCTCAACAGTGAATATAGTGGCCACTGAGCTGATTCTGCTTCTAATTTAGCCCTGAAATACATATTCTTCTTTCTGTTGGCCAGCGCTGTACTGTATGCAAATGTAGGGTGTCTTGTTTTTAAACAGTGTTGATGTTTCTCATTGTCTTGGAGGTGATGCACAGTAAATCCCTCAAAGGCTGCTCACACTGACAATACAAATTACAGGAGTGACATGGCGGCGGTGTGTGGGAAGTAGATGAGGGGGGAATATGAAGAGGAGGAGGGCAGAGTGACTAGAGAACATCGATTCCCATGATGCATTACTTAGCAGCATCCCCTGTGGTGCAGCTGTTTGTTATCTGTCAGGGTCACAGCACCATATAACTGCTGGGGAACAAGCTATGCTAACTAGCCCTCCCTGTAGGCTACTACACACATACTCACAGCTAAGCAGCCCACCCTGCCATACACGCAAGGAGGCAAGCAATGCTACTGTAGACAGCACACATAGGGTGAGCAATGCAAACCACTCCCACTTAAATCCCATAGAGACACTGCGGAGCGCGTCATCATTCAGAAGCCACGCCCCCAAAATGGGGGAGAACAGAAACCCCCCCTCCAATCCTGGCGTTCTCCTATGTCGCGCGCATGGTTGCGTGTTGCACAAAAAGATTGTATATACGGAAGATGAACACTCCAACTTACTTCCTTGACAGCTAGATCCACTTTTTTTTTCTTGCCAATTCTCAATGGCTTCCTTGTTTTGCTCAGGAGTACAAAAAAAAACTTTAACTGGTGATTTTTTACATGTGTTGTCTGCGCAGCCCACCACACAACAGCTTTTAGGTATGTTCAAGGAAAATGACGCTGGTCTATGGGAGTGAACGGAGCGATTCCCCCCGTGATGGGCGTGGCCTATTTGATGCAGTGTCTCTATCGTAGCAAGCAATTCAATATACTGTAGCCCTCCCTATACTCACAAACACGTAGGTGCTATCAATAATAAGTAGGCCTACCCCTCCAGAAACACTCACATAGATAGGGGCCATCTCCTGACCCACACACACATTCACTTGATTGATTCTAACTAGAATCAGAGAGCAACTTCTGCCATGTCCACTCTCGTTTGTTCCATTGTGTGTGTGTGCGTGTGCGTGTGCGTGTGTGTGTGTGCTCCCACTGTGGCTGGCTGAGGGGGAAATGTGATTCCCTCTGAGCAGGTGTTCACAGCCCCAGGCACAGCCTTCAGAGCCCCTTTTCCAATCTAAGAAACAACTGTCACAGAGACTCTGGGCAGAGGACCTGTCACAGAGACTCTGGGCAGAGGACCTGTCACAGAGTCTCTGGGCAGAGGACCTGCCACAGAGACTCTGGGCAGAGGACCTGTCACAGAGTCTCTGGGCAGAGGACCTGTCACAGAGACTCTGGGCAGAGGACCTGTCACAGAGTCTCTGGGCAGAGGACCTGTCACAGAGACTCTGGGCAGAGGACCTGTCACAGAGACTCTGGGCAGAGGACCTGTCACAGAGACTCTGAGAGTCTCTGGGCAGAGGACCTGTCACAGAGACTCTGGGCAGAGGACCTGTCACAGAGACTCTGGGCAGAGGACCTGTCACAGAGACTCTGGACAGAGGACCTGTGACAGAGACTCTGGACAGAGGACCTGTCACAGAGACTCTGGACAGAGGACCTGTCACAGAGACTCTGGACAGAGAACCTGTCACAGAGACTCTGGGCAGAGGACCTGTCACAGAGACTCTGGACAGAGGACCTGTCACAGAGACTCTGGGCAGAGGACCTGTCACAGAGACTCTGAGAGTCTCTGGGCAGAGGACCTGTCACAGAGACTCTGGGCAGAGGACCTGTCACAGAGACTCTGGGCAGAGGACCTGTCACAGAGACTCTGGACAGAGGACCTGTGACAGAGACTCTGGACAGAGGACCTGTCACAGAGACTCTGGACAGAGGACCTGTCACAGAGACTCTGGACAGAGAACCTGTCACAGAGACTCTGGGCAGAGGACCTGTCACAGAGACTCTGGACAGAGGACCTGTCACAGAGACTCTGGACAGAGGACCTGTCACAGAGACTCTGGGCAGAGGACCTGTCACAGAGACTCTGCAGCAGAGGACCTGTCACAGAGACTCTGGGCAGAGGACCTGTCACAGAGACTCTGGGCAGAGGACCTGTCACAGAGACTCTGGGCAGAGGACCTGTCACAGAGTCTCTGGGCAGAGGACCTGTCACAGAGTCTCTGGGCAGAGGACCTGTCACAGAGTCTCTGGGCAGAGGACCTGTCACAGAGACTCTGGGCAGAGGACCTGTCACAGAGACTCTGGACAGAGGACCTGTCACAGAGACTCTGGACAGAGGACCTGTCACAGAGACTCTGGACAGAGGACCTGAGGATTACACTCAGGTCCGATTAACATGAAAGGATGAGAGTATCTATGGCACACACATCTGTAACCTCTTGGCCTCTCTCATTTCAGGTTCCCACTTCTGCTGGCCTTCATTAAGACTCAGGGGAATGGAGCAGCTTTTTTACAGCAGCTATGTTGCATGGTATGCAGCCCTGTTTCAGCTGGATATCAGATTTAATTTTTGCTGTTAAGTTTTAGCTACCCTGGTAAACCAGCAGGTCACATGACCTCACATTAGCCTGGTAAACCAGCCGGTCACATGACCTCACATTTCCTTCTACCAGACCGTCTGGCCTCCAGCTTTCACCCGGTGTCTGCACTAGTGGAGTTGGGCGGGTGTACTTGCCTTGACAGACAACTCCTTCAGCCAATCAGCGTTGGATCCAGTCAAATCCAAATCCACTCTGTAGAACGGCAAAAACATCCTTTCCGGGGAGAAACTCTGCTGTTGCATACTGTTCTACTTGCTTAATTGTTGTTATTGAGTCTATTTCTGCAATAAGTGCACTTTATGGCATGTTTAAACTCGACAAACGTTAACGTTACTGCTCGAGGCAGACAGCCATGGAGGAAGCCATTACTGTTTTGCATTTTTTTATTTTTTCCTGATTGGCTGGTTACAATCTCAACTACGAGGCGGATCGCTGATTGGCTAGAGCACGTTGTAATTTCTGAAAACACCCTCCCAGGGCTGGAGGCCAGACGGTCTGGTACAATGAAATGAAATGAAAGTGCCAGGCTAGGTTTTAGCCACTGTTTTAATCAAGCATCTATATTGCCACTAGTCACAAAGGCCCTCAGATCAATATGCATTTCTCTAATGCAGACTATCAAAGTACTATAACTGACCTCCCCTGTTCTTTCACATGAAATGCAATCAGTAATGTTCAATTAAAAAAAGGACTTTGGAGCCCTGATTGAATCAATTAGCTAATGAATTAAAGGCAGAATGATTGAGGGAATGTCTGCGTAATGTGAGCTAATGTTGTGCAGTGCAGCATGATTTAGCTCACTCCTAAATCCTTCACTTTATATTCAGATAGAAGAGAGAGATATTACAGGGTGCTGCACAGGCCAACACATACTGTAGCAATGTCTGGCTAACACATGATGGATGAGTTTAGCTAGAAAGAATCTATCTATCTACAGTAAGAAGTTGGGGTGGGAATGCTTCTTAATTACATGAACAACGTGGTTAACCAGGAAATGAGTATGATTGATACCAGATGTGATGTCATTAACTGGGAGGGACGCAGAAGCTGCTGCCTACAGGTCCACTGTGGAGAGCAGGACAATGTGCTGCCTACAGGTCCACTGTGGAGAGCAGGACAATGTGCTGCCTACAGGTCCACTGTGGAGAGCAGGACAATGTGCTGCCTACAGGTCCACTGTGGAGAGCAGGACAATGTGCTGCCTACAGGTCCACTGTGGAGAGCAGGACAATGTGCTGCCTACAGGTCCACTGTGGAGAGCAGGACAATGTTCTGCCTACAGGTCCACTGTGGAGAGCAGGACAATGTGCTGCCTACAGGTCCACTGTGGAGAGCAGGACAATGTGCTGCCTACAGGTCCACTGTGGAGAGCAGGACAATGTGCTGCCTACAGGTCCACTGTGGAGAGCAGGACAATGTGCTGCCTACAGGTCCACTGTGGAGAGCAGGACAATGTGCTGCCTACAGGTTCACTGTGGAGAGCAGGACAATGTGCTGCCTACAGGTCCACTGTGGAGAGCAGGACAATGTTCTTCCTACAGGTCCACTGTGGAGAGCAGGACAATGTGCTGCCTACAGGTCCACTGTGGAGAGCAGGACAATGTGCTGCCTACAGGTCCACTGTGGAGAGCAGGACAATGTGCTGCCTACAGGTCCACTGTGGAGAGCAGGACAATGTGCTGCCTACAGCTCCACTGTGGAGAGCAGGACAATGGACGTTTCAGTGATGAATGATGGTGCCGACACACCTGCGGCTCGTGTTCAGGAACGAGGCGGCGCTGCAGATCTAAATCATTGATGGCTTTCACTGATGGCTCATGCATGCTGAGGTCCTACAGATAAGAGGAGCAGGTTCCTCACACAGAGCACGTTCTGGATTAAAGTGGTCACTGTAACAAGGTGGCAGCAGGTGTGGGGCTGCTCTGCTCTCATACTGATTGTAACAGACAACTTAGAGGACAAGGAAAGGACAGTTGTTCTGTGGGTGCAAGTACTGTGTCTCAACACCTCATACACGGCAGCACAGCAGTACCTTGGAAACCCAGCAGTAAAGTGAGTAATCAAATGAGTAACAATGAGTAACAACTGGATGGATGGATGGATGGATGGATGAGTTTGGGGAAACATATTCGCTTTTGAAAATATTTAATACATTTTTTTTTTTTTGTCATTTTCATGTAGTTTGAGAAAAAAAACACACACTACACACACACACACAAAATCCCATAGCAGCTGTAACTGCTGCTCACTTTCTTCATGCAAACAGCCAGTTTTTCCAGACATTCCTCAGAGACGCTCCGCCAGGAAAAACATCTTCATACCAAAGAAGACGTTTTGAATAGATATACCCCAAGGGTGTTGAATAAATATATCCAAGGAATTTGGATAAATGCATTTGAGGCATTTTCCCCTTCATTCTTAATTGAAAAATAAATATTACTTCACATATTCTCTCTCTGATTGAAACCCACAATAGGAATAGGAACTGATACATCAATGGCAGGTGAAGCAAAGCGGCATTGAGGAATGGGCTGCAGCAAATAACATGCTTCTCAACGGCAACAAGTCAATGGAGCTGAGAGTATGCTTCACTAAGGACCCTCCCCAGCCAGCCCCTCTAATCCTCAACGGCCAGGTTGTCCCTGTTGTCACAAGCACAAAATACCTGGGTTTCCATCTGGACAATCAGCTCAGTGGAGATGTTCACGTTGAGGAGGCTGTGAAAAAATCCTCCAAGCGTCTGCATTTTCTCACTGTGATGGCAAGAAATGGGCTCCCTGTAGAAGACCTGGTGGATATCTATAACACACTGATCAGACCATGTCTAGAATATGGGAGTGTACTGACTGTGGGCTGTACGGCTAAACAACGAGCCACCATGGACAGGGTTCAGAAAAGGGCTGTCAAAAAAATGATGAGGTTCAAGGACGTCTCTTTGCATCTTCCTGATCTGCAGACAGGAAGAGAACAGGTCACTGTGAAGCTGATTCAGGACATGATGCACCAGCCTAACCACCCGCTCCACCACATCCTCCCTCCTAGTAAGAGAGAAAGGACTGGTCGTGTTCTGCACAGAGGCAATCAGTTGTCTTTGCCAAAAACCAGAACAAATAGACTGAGAAACTCCACCATCTCCTGTGGCGTCTGGCTTTTTAATGGGCTGTAGTTAAGCGTTGATTGTATTTTTGATGTTGGGGTTTGTTTTAATAATGCATAATGAATGTATGTGTATTTTCTATTGTTTTTTTCAAGTGTACATCCTGCATAATTCAGTCATGTATTGCAAGCCAGAATGATTCAACTCAAACTCAACTCAACAATCTCATCTGTAGTGGAAGAAGCAGCTGTAAAGGAGGATAAGTTGGTGAGGAGATCAAAGTACTTCATATCCTATAAGGTTGAACAAATATGACATTTCTCTAACCCTGCTGCCTCCCTCTTTTAATCTTTCCAGCTCTTTTTTTTAGGTGTTCACTATGAAGAGCGCTGATATAACAAGTTGTTGCTATAATTGCACAACCTCACCAGTCACCACAGAAAATTATCTAAATGTCACTGCATGGGATGCTACAACACTTAAGGCAAAATGTGCACAGCACCCTGAGATGTACAATTGAATGTTTCACCTTCTGTAAATGTAAGATTGAGCGTTATCACCCTCTTTAGCCAGTAGACACAACGTTCAAACGTTATAGCATCATGTTGTGGTTTAAGGCGTGTCTGACTGGGACTAGATGATTTGATGTCAAACTTCTCCTCTGATAACTTCATGCTGCTTTTGTCTGGAGCATCTTTTTCGAGTCTCTCTCCTCAAGACCAAGGATGAATGACTGTGGAACCTTATCTGAGTTAGAAATGCAAGGAGCAAATTATTAGAATTAAATTAAAATTAAAATTTAATCAGAAAGTAATTGTTTGATTCATTAGTTGGTTCTTTGGTGCACTGATTGGAGATTATGAATCTATTAAATGCACTGCAGGGCCATTCAGCTCTTAGTGACTGTCAGTCATCATTATTATTACGCAACATGATAAAAGTAAGTAAAAGTATCCTCTCACAGGAGAAGAAAAGAGAGGCTGGTGGATGCAGGGAGAACCTGATGTATTCTCTTAATAGAGGCTGGTGGATGCAGGGAGAACCTGATGCCCTCTCTTCCTAAGAGAGGCTGGTGGATGCAGGGAGAACCTGATGTCTTCTCTTAAGAGAGGCTGGTGGATGCAGTGAGAACCTGATGTCTTCTCTTCCTAAGAGAGGCTGGTGGATGCAGGGAGAACCTGATGTATTCTCTTCCTAAGAGAGGCTGGTGGATGCAGTGAGAACCTGATGCCTTCTCTTAAGAGAGGCTGGTGGATGCAGGGAGAACCTGATGTCTTCTCTTAAGAGAGGCTGGTGGATGCAGGGAGAACCTGATGTCTTCTCTTAAGAGAGGCTGGTGGATGCAGGGAGAACCTGATGTCTTCTCTTCCTAAGAGAGGCTGGTGGATGCAGGGAGAACCTGATGTATTCTCTTCCTAAGAGAGGCTGGTGGATGCAGGGAGAACCTGATGTCTTCTCTTCCTAAGAGAGGCTGGTGGATGCAGGGAGAACCTGATGTCTTCTCTTAAGAGAGGCTGGTGGATGCAGGGAGAACCTGATGTCTTCTCTTCCTAAGAGAGGCTGGTGGAACCTGATGCCTTCTCTTCCTAAGAGAGGCTGGTGGATGCAGGGAGAACCTGATGTCTTCTCTTCCTAAGAGAGGCTGGTGGATGCAGGGAGAACCTGATGTCTTCTCTTAACACATTGACTGCCAGCCGTTTTTTTTTGCTGTAGGTAGCTTCTGCCAAGCCGTTTTTTGAGGATTCTGGCTCATTTTACAAGAGCCGAGGATTCGTTTCAGCTTGGACTTTGTGAACATACAATATCTCAAAAGTACTAATAGAATGTGTACTTTCTCTGTCTAAAAGAGTTAGTTTGTAGAGTTAGTAGTTATGTAGATATTAGCCGTTGAGTACAGCATGGTTTCAGGGTCTGAGGCAGAAAGCTGAGATAATCGCAGTTTTGTGAAATTCAATCAAACAGGCAGAAAAGTCACTTTAACCATTTATTTTTGAAATCAGTGAGACATCAGACATCTGAACAATAGTTGTTTTCAATAATGGAGGAATAATACCATAATAAAATAAATAAATGTCAAAATAAATACAAAACAACAGCAGACCACAGGTCACTCAGCTTTTTTTTTTTTTTTACATGTTTTTTTTTTTTATAGGTTTTTTCGGTTCGTGATCAAACCGGTTTGGGCTCGTACACCGAATCCAGAACTGCTCCAAAATGTAATGGGTACTTCCTTGGCCCATGTTACACCCATCCACAAAGTTACATGAAAATCGGCAGGTGCTTTTATGTATTCCTGCTAGCTAGCAAACAATCAAACAGAGCATCAAAAACAAAACCTCCCTGGCAGGTTTTTTTTTTTTTTTACGAACCATGCCTACTCAGTGCCACTGAGCTTAGAACTTGTCTGAGTGGTACACCTCAAAGCAGTGAGCCCTGTGTAATGGGACCTCACATATAACACAAAAGTAGCGTGTCTCGCTTCTAAGCTTATTCTTTGTACAAACCCTACACCTCCTTGCTGGGTGAGCTTGTTTGCGTGAGGCTGGATACTGGGCCATGACATGGCCCGCTAGATCGACATCCAGCCTGCTTGGAGGGTCCAGGTATGGTGCCCGGGGCATGGTTGCAGGTTGGTCACTGCTGCCCTCCCCCCCACCCCCCACCTCCTCCCCCCCACCCCCCACCTCCTCCCCCACCTCCTCCCCCACCTCCTCCCCGCCACCCCCCACCTCCTCCCCCACCCCCCTCCTCTCCACCACAGATTTGATGGTAGCCAAGGTGTCTGAGGTGGGGGGCGACCTGTTGTCGGCCAGCCAGTAACTGAGCCGGTGTCTCACTCGACCCTATATGTTATGAGATCTTATTTTATTTTATTTATTTTATTTATTTTATTTGATTATTTTTTTATGTATGTTTTTATTAGGATTTGATGGGCTTATTTTTTAAATAGCACAAATTGTCTTTTATCTTATTTTATGCTTATTTTTATTGGTTATTCACTGTGCCCCACTTTCCCATATCATTCTCCCCCCTGCGTGGCAGGCACACCCACGCATCACCCTCAGACTCTGACAAGTGCTTGTGGCACTCACACTATCACACACTTACACACATCCAGACATACACACAACAGTACACATTTTATAACAGTCATCATGAGGACCGCAATGGAAATAAGCTGTCAGCTTTATTGCGTTTTTATCCTTTTGATAATGGTGGGCCTGTGTATGTATATATGTATATTGTATATACTGTGTATTCATTATCAATAAAGAACTCAATCAATCAATCAAAGGTTTGGTCCATGCATAGATAACACTCAGGATGAAAGCCATCAAAGTTTTACACTTTCTCTGTGGGTGTTTAGCTTTGTACAGAACAAAGGCGTTATAAAAAGACATCTGAAACATGTACATGACAAATTTGAAAGGCCACCTCGATGTCTTCCTGGCAAAGGGATAGTATGCGATGTTCTGGTCCAATCTGTCGACCCCATTCATGTACTTGTTGTAGTCCACAACGCACTTGGGTTTTGCGTGTGGGACCCTCTCTCTGCTGCCTTTCTGCCTGACCTGCACCGTCTCCATCGTGTCGTCGTGCATAGTGGAAACCATTTTCACGATTCGCTTGTCGCGCCAGGCCAGAACCATG
Source organism: Poromitra crassiceps (assembly GCF_964638095.1). Classification (NCBI taxonomy): domain Eukaryota; kingdom Metazoa; phylum Chordata; class Actinopteri; order Beryciformes; family Melamphaidae; genus Poromitra; species Poromitra crassiceps. Next base: position 9,758,138 of record NC_139638.1, on the reverse strand, counting down.
GTGCCACCATTGTGGCGCATGACCGTTTCCCCCATCTTCACTGTGTGGTTGGTAACCTTCGTAGCAGGTGGCTCGCCCCTGTTCTTCCTCAGAGTGCCACAGACATGTGTCTGACACTCCAGCAGCTGTGCACACATTCCAACAGAGTTGTAGTAGTTGTCCATGTATAAATGGTACCCCTGCCCTGCCAAGTCCCCGAGGAGGAACTCCACCGTCTCGCCTAGGGAGGACCGCTCACCACAGTAGGGCTTCATGCTGTAGCAGTAACCTGTCTGGGAGTCACAGAGGATGTATGATTTTATCCCATACTTTATGGGTTTCTGTGGGTTGTACACCTTGAAGGCCAACCGCCCACGCCACAGGAGCATCCCCTCATCAATACTGATGTCTTGACCTGGTGTGAACATGGCTCTGAACTTTCCTAACAGGTCGTTCAATACTGGCCGGACCTTGTACAACCTGTCTGCACCATCAACATCAAAATTGTCAGAGAAATGGAGGAATCTGGTTAGCAGTTGAAAGCGGTTGCGAGACATGGTTTTGTTGAAGTGGGGGGTAGCATACACTTCATTTTTGGTCCAGTACATGGACAGTTCAGGCTTCTTCACGATCCCAGTGAGGAAGTATAGTCCCAAGAAGCTCTTGATTTCTGCCACATCAGTGTCCTTCCACCTCCCAAGCCTTGAATGTGGCAGAGCCTCGCTCACCTCACTGATGCACTGATGGGCATACAGATTTGTTTGTGCTACAATGGCCTGGAGCAGCTCATCGTCCAGGAAGAGCTGGAAAAAGTCCACTGGTTGAGCAGGAGCACCACCAGTATGAGGACCCGGTTCTGCCGTGAATGGGATGTGGGTTGGCTCCCAGTCAACATCACTCCACTCAGGAGGACCTGCAGGCTGGGGACGTTTCCCACTTCCAGCTCCATCTGCAAATTATAGAAATACATAATTACCATAAAATAGTGTTTTTCATATGTGTGGTACTGAATTCTGGAGTTCTAGAATTTCTGGAATTCTGGCTGGAACCTGTGATGTGAAAATAAACCTGATTCTGAAGAGTGATCTTACCCATTTTCCTGGCACCAGAGGATGTGGCACCAGATGCTGTAGCGCTACAGCTGGCTCCAGGCTCATCTTCAGAGTCTGAAATTCAAGATTCAAGATTTTTATTGTCACTCCATGGTACAAGTATCACGTGTGAAATTCTTGTGCTGTGAACTCCGTTTACAACATAGTACAAATATAACAGGGCATTGAGTGCAAAAAAACAACAACAAGAGACAACAATCAATAAGGCAGTATAGTGATAAGACATACTGCCTTATTGATTGTTGTGTCTCTTGTTGTTCAGTAAAATGAATTGACTGACTGCTGGCTTTTGTACAGTCATAGTAATTACATTTACACAAGTTACACAAGTCATCTCAAACATCGTCTTACCACTGCTGCTCTGTGGAGCTTCGCTCCTCGACGGGGCCCATTCTTCCTCAGAATCCTCCGCGTCTGGAGAAGACGTGAGGTCGCTCGACTCGGACGACTCAGTCAGCCCAGCAGCCGCAGCGGCGACATGCATGGGCTCACCCCGTTCCTCATCCGAGACCTCGGAATCGGAATCCGGCACAAGCTCGTTTCGGACGGAAAAGAAATCCAGCAGTGATCTCTGATCCGCCGATCGCTTGCGTGCAGCCGCCGAAGACCGCTTGCGTTTGGCCGGCATGGCACAAACACAAACACCACCCACTCCCAACTAAACTAAAACTGAAAATACTAACTAAACTAAACTGAAATAAAACAACTACTGCTACGACTAGATCAAACTGAACTGAAATAAGGCTAATCTACCGGCTACCAACTCGATCAAACTGAACTAGAATAAACGCTAAATACTAATACTAAAATGAACTGACGCTAAGGCTAAGCTAACTACAATGAACTAACTACGCGCTAACTATCTATCTAAACAAAGTCTACTATAAAGACTATACTAAACACTACTACTGTACTAACAACTAACAAACTAAATCAACTACGCTAACCAACTCGCTCTAAATCTGACTCTAAATTGCTAAATTGCTGAAATTCTCTATGTATAAATCGCTATGTAATTCTGTCTCACTCTGTATCTAACCAACCTACGTTCAACCCACGCTGATCAAAGGAGCCCGCCTTCCTTATATAGAAATCTTTGTTAGAGTACTTCCGGGGCAGCGGGAGAGGTCGGATCCACATTCACATATTGCCCAAGGGCCTCACCTAGTGGAAACCACTGAAAAAACAGTTTGACGTGTAAACACGTCGTTGGCAGTCAACAGCTGGATTCTGAAAACGTGTTTACACGTCGTTGGCAGTCAAGGTGTTAAGAGAGGCTGGTGGATGCAGGGAGAACCTGATGCCTTCTCTTCCTAAGAGAGGCTGGTGGATGCAGTGAGAACCTGATGCCTTCTCTTCCTAAGAGAGGCTGGTGGATGCAGTGAGAACCTGATGTCTTCTCTTAACTCATTCACCGCCAGTTTAGGACTGCCAATATTTAGCACAGGCCAAAGATTTTCATAATTGTTGGTCATCTTTCAAGACCCACAGTAAATTATCTATTAGCACCAGAGTGATTTGCAATACCTCAAAATGAAGATGTACGTCTCTGGGTTCACCAGGGAAAAAAAAGTGAGCTTTTAGCATGTTCTGTACTCTACTTATAGCCATTTATATACACCCTGTTTTCCCCCAAAATGTCTCTCTGAGAAAAGAAATTGCAGAAAATGGCATTTATGTATTTATGCACACAATCTCATGCAGAACTCGCTCTCAATTCTTTTATTTTGAACTGTATTGACATCAGACATGTAAATATTATTCGTTAGGACACAAATGACAAAAAAAAATATATATATATATATATATATACACATGAAGTGCTTTTTTTTTACATTCAACAATACAGTTTACTCGGTGTGAGTGAGTGTGCAGACAGACAGACAGACAGACAGACAGACAGACACACCGACAGACAGACAGACAGACAGACAGACACACACACACACACACACACACACACACGATCCCCCTTTTAGATTTCTAACCCCACATATGATAAGCAATAACCACGCCCTGTGGCGCTGGGATTGGCCAGGAGCAACACTGGAGGGCACGCAGCCCAGCGATTACATGAACCAACTGAATAGCTCTTGAGAAAGGACAGCGGGCTGCTCTGACTCCCGCTTCTGCCTTGTGCCTTGCTGTTGTGTGTTTATTTTGCACCCTTCCTCGTCCATGTCTCCCTGTCATATCCCCTGCTATCTGATCGTTCCCGTTTTCCCCTCGGCTATTCAACACGTCCTCACCGCCCTCGCAAACTGATCGATCATTTCCTCATTCCTCCGATGATCAAACACATCTCTTGATTACTTTCTCCCGGCTGGCACAGAGGAAGGCGACTCCAGCTCGTGCAGCGCGCCGAGGCGCGTTTCAATGGCGTTTCTCCTGTCTGCACAAGGAAGCGTTACCAGTTTTCTGCTTTTCCTCCTGCTCAATTTCAAAACAACAGCTGCGGTATGTGTTTGTTCACGTGTTGTCTTAGATGATAGGGACCTGATACCATGTGACAGGCTGGGGAAGTGTTTAAACTACGCCCTGCAGTAATAAAAACAAAAACACGTCAAACACGTCATTGGCGGGGAGGGCTATTTCTGATAACACGTCAAAGACGTCATTGGCGGTGAATGAGTTAAGAGAGGCTGGTGGATGCAGGGAGAACCTGATGTCTTCTCTTAAGAGAGGCTGGTGGATGCAGTGAGAACCTGATGTCTTCTCTTAAGAGAGGCTGGTGGATGCAGTGAGAACCTGATGTCTTCTCTTCCTAAGAGAGACTGGTGGATGCAGGGAGAACCTGATGTCTTCTCTTCCTAAGAGAGGCTGGTGGATGCAGTGAGAACCTGATGTCTTCTCTTAAGAGAGGCTGGTGGATGCAGGGAGAACCTGATGTCTTCTCTTAAGAGAGGCTGGTGGATGCAGGGAGAACCTGATGTCTTCTCTTAAGAGAGGCTGGTGGATGCAGTGAGAACCTGATGTCTTCTCTTAAGAGAGGCTGGTGGATGCAGTGAGAACCTGATGTCTTCTCTTAAGAGAGGCTGGTGGATGCAGGGAGAACCTGATGTCTTCTCTTAAGAGAGGCTGGTGGATGTAGGGAGAACCTGATGTCTTCTCTTAAGAGAGGCTGGTGGATGCAGTGAGAACCTGATGTCTTCTCTTAAGAGAGGCTGGTGGATGTAGGGAGAACCTGATGTCTTCTCTTAAGAGAGGCTGGTGGATGCAGGGAGAACCTGATGTCTTCTCTTCCTAAGAGAGGCTGGTGGATGCAGGGAGAACCTGATGTCTTCTCTTAAGAGAGGCTGGTGGATGTAGGGAGAACCTGATGTCTTCTCTTAAGAGAGGCTGGTGGATGCAGGGAGAACCTGATGTCTTCTCTTCCTAAGAGAGGCTGGTGGATGCAGGGAGAACCTGATGTCTTCTCTTAAGAGAGGCTGGTGGATGTAGGGAGAACCTGATGCCTTCTCTTAAGAGAGGCTGGTGGATGCAGGGTGAACCTGATGTCTTCTCTTAAGAGAGGCTGGTGGAACCTGATGTCTTCTCTTCCTAAGAGAGGCTGGTGGATGCAGGGAGAACCTGATGTCTTCTCTTCCTAAGAGAGGCTGGTGGATGCAGGGAGAACCTGATGTATTCTCTTCCTAAGAGAGGCTGGTGGATGCAGGGAGAACCTGATGTATTCTCTTCCTAAGAGAGGCTGGTGGAACCTGGTGCCTTCTCTTCCTATTCCCATCTTAAAAGCTCTGATGTTCATGGCATGGGGATGATCTCTGCAGGTCTTTTTTCTGCAATGTTGACTCTTTTCTTGGTGAAAATAGCAGCACAGCATCGAGGGAGTAGAAAATAAGGCAGCTCTGAATTTAAGAGACATGTGCACTTTCTTCACTCTGATGACCAAGCTTCTGCTGATATTTAATTGGGTCTCAGTTAGCTCCCTGAACACTCACCTCCCCCTAACTGCCAACAGCTACTGTACGTATATTATTATTAGTGTAGGGGGGGGGTATGGTGGCACAGTCGGTAGCGCTGTCGCCTCACAGCTAGAAGGTCCTGAGTTCGATTCTCGCCTGGGACGCTGTGGGCGCTGGAGTTGTGACCCCCCCATATCTTCAGTGCCTACTGCCCAGGTGCCGAAAGGGCCTTTCTGTGTGGAGTTTGCATGTTCTCCCCGTACCCCCCAGGGGGTTCCTCCATACATAACCCCCCCACTAAAAACATGCAGAAGATCGTCATCCGACCAGTGACGACAACATCTGAAGTTGGTCCAATGATGGTCCAATGAAGGTCCCCAGGTGCTGGAAAGAAAAAGTGACCACTTCTCCTGGCCTGCCCCCCAGAGGAAAGGACAAGCCTGGATGGGTCAAATGCAGAGGACATATTTCACCAGCCACCATGAGTGTGTGTTGTGGCTGCATGCATGTGTTGTAGTGTCCGTGTGACAATAAAGACGGGCTGCCATCTGAAATCGTGTTTTAATCGTTTTTTAATCGTGTAACACTTCACTATTAGTAGTAGGCTGGTAGTATTAGTTGTAGTGGCAATAGTGGTGTTACTAATGGCACTGGTAGTAGTACATTGCTTTACTGCTGTATTGCTGACATTTTCCAGCATACCGGTAAGTTTGCAGGTTGTTGAAGATGTAATGACGCATCCATTCAACTGCCAGGTATACACGCACTCAAAATGTTTGCTAAATTGTGAGGGAAAGTCCAGTTTATTTGCCCAAAAAGGAATGAGGACATACTGCATACATAATGCATCTTATAACGTCATAACTGGAATGACTTATATACTCACTGATCTTTGGGCCCCTGGACAGGTGTCTTATTAAATGCACAGAGAAACGCAACGCAGGGCTAGATTGAAAGGGGGGAAAGTAAAAGTTTGGTACAGTCGGCCTATTGGCACAAGTAAAAATAACATTATTAATCTGAATATATTGTGGCCATCTGTTAATTCCCTGATTAAAAATATATACAGTATATTTCCTTGACAGTTGCTATACACCAAAAGGGCACACAGAGGAAAAGTAAATACATAATTATGATCATGAGCTTCTGACAGGAGGAGAATTATGTAATACGAATGACGTTTGGCTGGTCTGGTATGAATTCTCACTGGTGACTCAGTGAGAAAGAGAAAGAGAGATTATGTCAAGTGACTTTGCAAGCTGCACTTTGAGGTCCAGGATTGACAATTTGGCCTTTCAGCTTGTGCACTTTACACCTCTTGACTCTTTCTCTGCCTCGGCTGGCAGGGCTGCTTCAGAAGCTCCTCTACTCATCAGATGTTTCAGAAGCTCCTCCACTCATCAGAAGCACAGCCAGGACTTCCAGCTCTCAGGCCGTCAGCACACTATCCTACACCTCTCTGCCTTCATCCCTATTCATAGACAGGCTTTGCTCACATACACATTCTCTCCGTTTTAAAATGGTATAATGAACATGTGGGAGGATAAATGATAATATGGGACTTGGTGATGGAGTAACTCTGCTATACCAAAATGACATCTCAGATGTCATCAATACAGGTCAGCCTGCAGTATGTTACAGCATCATGTGATTTGGTTTCATACAATGATGTGTGGCGATTATATCATTTTATGATGGCGACTATGCAAAGTGTGTGTGTGTGTGTGTGTGTGTGTGTGTGTGTGTGAGAGAGAGAGATGGGGGGGGGGATAGTATGTTTTATGAGCCATACGATATGCCAAGGAAGGGACCATGCACAATGCCTCTTAAGAGTAAGAATCAATCAATCAATCAATCATGTCATGGGCAGTTTGTTTTGTCCTACCTGTACCATGGCCAAAATGCGCATAGGGCCAATATGCCCTTTTCACAGCAACCATTTGGAGGTGATACAGCAGGAAGTAAAACAGATATAACCATCAATAACATTAATGAGGCCCCCAACATTGGAACCGTCATGGTTACACCTGCTTTACCACCTCAAAGCGGTTGCTGTGAAAATAATCTATAAAGCTGTTAAAACGTGTATAAAAAAACAAACAGTCTAGATGCAGCTATGGGGGGAAACAAAAACAAAAAACAAAAGAGAATCCTGTTGTTACAGTAGCCTACATGTAACCGAGTTGAATCAGCGTGGATTCCTCGTGAGTCCCGAGTGGTAGCGAGTGGATTGGTTAAACTCACTCCCCAGGTATAAAGGCATGTTAACCAGCTCCGCCAAGGGAGCTAGCTCTCTTGGTGTTGCGGTTAACATGCTGGACTCCCAAGCCGAGGGTCGGCAGTTCGAATCCACCCCTGGACAAGCCCTTAACATGGGTTGCTGCAAGTACCACCTACACAACGCCGTTACATACATACCAGTCCCACATATTAATACAAAGTGGTCTCCAACCTGCTCCATGCTCTTTAAGCCTTTGAGCCCAAATACTCATCCATCCACTTTCACTCTCTCTCTCTCTCTCTCTCTCTCTCCCCCTATCTTGGTCTCTCTCTCTCCCCCTTCCTCTCCCAGTCCCCCTCTCTCTCTCCCTTCTCCTCCCAGTCCCCCCCCCCCTCTCTCTCCCTCTCTCCCTCCCTATCTCGGTCCCCCCTCTCTCTCTCTCCCTTGCTCTCCCAGTCCCTCTCTCTCTCTCTCTCTCTCTCCCTCCCTTGCTCTCCCAGTCCCTCTCTCTCTCTCTCGCTTGCTCTCCCAGTCTCTCTCTCTCTCCCTTGCTCTCCCAGTCCCTCTCTCTCTCTCCCTTGCTCTCCCAGTCCCTCTCTCTCTCTCTCTCTCTCCCTCCCTTGCTCTCCCAGTCCCTCTCTCTCTCTCTCCCCCCTTGCTCTCCCAGTCCCCCCCCCCCCTCTCTCTCTCTCCCTTGCTCTCCCAGTCCCCCCCCCTCTCTCTCTCTCTCTCTCCCCCCTTGCTCTCCCAGCCCCCCTCTCTCTCTCTCTCTCTCTCTCTCTCTCTCCCTCTCTCTCCGTGTGCGTCAACGAGCGGTCTCTGCATGCTGCTCGTTGCTCGGGACAAAACCTCACGGAGCTGCATTCATTTCCCAGTGGTGAGAAGAGAAGAGAAGAGACGGTGGAGAAGCGGAGAGCTCGCCCTCCTCGCTGCGCTGCGGGGATTTAGGATACCTTTCATGGACTTGGCACAGGACGAGCAGCACTCGCGTTTCTTTCACGCAAACATGACTACTTTTAGGTGTTGTTAGTTAGCGCGTTAGCTTACAAAACATTTGTGTGGAAACTGTCTCGGTGTTACGGCGTGTGTGGGCAAATGTGTTTCATGCGCTTGCGCTCCACAGTGAGGTAGACTTGTCTGAGCAACATCTTGACAGCAGTGTGGACCTTTGCTTGAGCCCGTGTGGATGCGGCTGGTCGCGCCGCTGGAGCAGCGTGTCTGTCTGTCTGTCACACAGGCAGGGCATCATCATGATCTGTCTGCTTCTCCACAAGTGGAGGAGGAATATTTCTCCGGAGATGCTGCTGCTGCTGCTGATGTTGTGGTTTGGACCTCTGGCTGGAGCGGCTCCCTCTCTGACCACCGAGCAGCTGGACACGGGGGTGGTGAGTTTCTCTACACCTTTTCTATATATTATCTCCACAACATTTAATTATACTCTCTCTGGACATGGAGGCTGCTAAGTTGTTCCCCCTTTTACCGCTGGTGGACATGAGGGTGGTGTGTGTGGTGTACAGTGTGGTGTTCCACATGTGTCACCTGCAGGTAGTGAAAGTGAGTTGTGCTGTGCTACCTTTTCTACTCTAGACAGGAGAGGGAAGCTGCGTTCTCTGACAGTCAGATGAGGACTTTCAGTCAATCTGACCATGGCTCCATGGAAATAATGTTGACTGTTGGACACCGATGCCTAATTGAAACAATTGCTCTGTTTAAAATAGAGGACTAATGGCCATGGTGGCTATAGGGCAGTGGTTCTCAAAGTGGGGTCTCGGGACCCCCAGATGTCCTTTGGGGGGGGGATATTTTAATTAGAATTCCACTATTTTGGCGAAATTTTGGTTTCATACACTTTATGTGAGAAAATATCTAAAAGTGTGAGGAGCCTCCCACTCTCCTGGCCCTGTCTTTCAGGGGGCCTGGTGTTCGGGTCGTTAGGCTGATTGGGTGCACCTGGGCCCTGTGCACTTTTTGGGCTTAAGACTAAGGGAAAAATAACTAGACAACACAAACGGAAAACAAAAGGTGCATCAGTGAGGAGGGAGAGAGACTGAATCGTCTGAAGGTCTTCTTCAACCCAATGAGTGCCCTGGGCCCAGGTGCACCCAATCATCCTAACGACCCCAACACCAGGCTCATGCAAGACAGGGCCAGGAGAGAGGGGGGGGGGGGTCATCACAAAAGCTAAAGTCTTATCAGATGGGGGACCCTGGGTCAACATCTGATCAGATGGGGGTCCGTGGTCTTAGTTGTGTCAGTTTGGGGGTCCTTGATGTGAAGAAGTGTGAGAACCACTGGGCTAGGCTACATGAGATACAGCAGGGTGGGCTCGAGCAGCAGAATACTGGACTGTGTTTGAAGGACTGCGTTTACATGGACTTGAGTATCCCGGTTATGAGGCTTATCCTGGTTTTGATCATATTCGGGATATGGCGTTTACATGGAAGAGAGAGAAAGCAGGTTACTCATATCCCTGTATACATGATCAGTACTAGTATCCCGGTTACTGATCACTGCTTGCTATTTGTGCAGGCGCCTGTGATTGTTACAATATAAACCGGGCTCATTATTATTATTATTATTATTGCTTATATTGGGTGCGTGTGACGTGACGTCATTCACCTTTTTTGGGCCAAGACGTGGGATTCCCTTGGATTCCGTCTTCATGGTGGAGTGTCCCTGTTTGCACGCAGCGCGCGGCTTTTGCTTTCATTTGAGTCACAACACCTTCGTCCTGTAGTCTGTATACTACAGACTTGAATAGGGCAGCATTTTGATGCTTTCTTCTATCTAAGCTGCCAAGCATTTAATTCTTTCATCACCGAAAGACAAAACTCGGCAAAACTCCCATTTCCTCATCGCTCCAGAAGTGAGACTTGGCTGAAGCCGCGCCTGCGCAGGTAGTCTGCTGCGGTCAGAAAGCAGGATAAGGTGTATACATGCAGCAGTATCCCAGTATCCCGACTGTCGAGCTCTCTCTCTTACTTGTTGAGCCGGGGGAGGAGCCTAGGCGGAGACGGTCAATATCAGAGCGAGACACCCCAACTTCCAGTCACTTCCTGTATCTGTGCCACGGAGGTCTCGCCACGGCCGCTTAGGAGACTTGTGGCAGGTCCTGAGTCTATTGGAGCCAGTGGGAGGAGTGAACGTGATCGAGGAAGGAGAGTAGGTGAACATTTCAGGCTCACCTCAGGTCAAATCCCGTGCACACATCTCTGCTCACATCTGGGCTCACATCTCGGCTCAGATGGATGGACAGACACACATGTCACTTAGGCCGTGTTCACATTACAGGCAAATCTGATTTGCTGGTAAAGTCATTAATCATCATTATCTTGATTGGTTTCCCAAATCTGATTTGGGAGTGTGTCCGCACTGCCACAAATCTGATTCTCAAGTCGGATCTGTGTGTCCAGACCTAAACAGCCTATCTGCATGGGTTGCTATGGTAACGACGTGGGCGTCAGTAAATACGTACGTTGGTGACGTGGTTTTCCTGCGCAGAAGCATTTGATGACGAGTTGCGAGTGACGTTCAAATCAGATTTGGTGGATCTGCGCGTCCGCACTCAAGTCACATCAGTCAAAAGCAGATTGGAAACTACCTCCATTATGTGGTTTGGGACAAGTGACACAAATCAGACTTGGAGCATCCAGACTCATAAAAGCAATCTGGATAATGTCATTAATAGGTCACTAAAGTTCATAAATCAGATTTGGCCTCCTAGTCTGAACATGGCCTATAGACGGTTTCTCGACAACATAAACATTAAAAATCCCCCCCAGCTTACTTCCTGTTGCAGTGTTTGCTAGTACAATAACTGACAGGACATAAGCTAGGTTCCAAACTGTTCCCTGGCAACACAATTCTGTGAAAACCGTCTATTAAGAATTATACACAAGTAAAACTGTGTGAACAGCAAGTTCATTGTTTGCTCCTGAAGCTACTTTTTTTTTCACGTCGAACACAGCAGACTCTTCCCAGGGTGTAATTAGGTGTGTGTGTGTGTGTGTGTGTGTGTGTGTGTGTGTGTGTGTGTGTGTGTGTGTGTGTGTGTGTGTGTGTGTGTGTGTGTGTGTGTGTGTGTGTGTGTGTGTGTGTCAGTGTCTTTGTGTGAAGACTGCACTGGGCAGACTCAGGTGTGCTGCGGCTCCTAGGATAATCACTGCAGTTGTCTGGACAGACAGACAGCTGAGCACCCAGACACACCTGAGCACCTCCCCCATGACTGGTCCATTAGCTCTAATAAGGCGTGTCCAGCACTCAGCAGCTGAGGGCAGGTGGATATTTGCTCCTCTTGAGGGTCAAAGTGGCTTCTCCCACTCTGCACACCTGTGTTCCAAACTGGTCTCCACTCTTCTGATCTCTGACATTACAGCCGCCAAGTCCCATAACTAGGGTTGTCAAAAGTATCGATACTATTGAAAAGTATCAATACTGAAATTTTGAAACGGATACAATACTCATTTGCAACAGGTAGTATCGATAAGTATCAATACTAAAACACATTAATGGATACAATACTCATTTGCAACAGTTTCGATACCAGCAGTGCTTTCTTTTAATGGAAAATCACAGATTTTCCCCTCCCTCTCATTGGTGGGTATCTGTTACCTCAACGAGCTAAACGTGTTCTGATAGGCTGATGGCTACAGCAGGGCTAATCTGCTGTCAGTGCAAAGTTTTTAATGACTTTTATCGGGCCTAGATGATGGAGAAGTGTGCGTCTGTCCGTCCGTCCATCTGTCTAACTTTATTTTTGATGCGTCGTCATCACGTGGAATCGAAAATGGTATCGAGTATCGATATTTTCCTGGGTATCGGTATCGAAATAGAAATTCTAGTATCGTGACATCCCTACCCATAACATGCTTTAGAGTCAGTTTGTGTTCCATCACACTTGGCATTTAGTGTAGATTGTGTTTATGGGTGTCTGCTTACAACCACTGCTAACACTTAGTAAACTCTGCCATCCATTTAAACACAGATGAGAGGCGTTGCTGCTCACACATGGCCACAGAGCACCACACAATTTGAGCATTTGAGGGAAGAGCTACATGACAGCTCCCATGTAATCTGCTCCCATGTTTTCTGCTCAGTGCTCATCGTTAAAGTCCTCCTCCTGAGGGCGATTTCTCCGCTGGTACAGAAACGATCGAGCTGCTTAATTTGCCTACGATCTAGTACTCGATTTAGCCGTCATAAGCCACAGTGAGCGGAGCAGATCAGCAGTTGATAAAGTACCCAGAATTATATTTTAATCTTTTAGAGAAACTGAAACGGGAAGAATGCCTGTGTATTGCATTCAACCTCTTTCATTGAGGGGGGAAACCCCCCCCCCTGCTATTATCATTGCTGATATTTTGAGTAAGAGAAGCTTGTGTGTGTGTGTGTGTGTGTGTGTGTGTGTGTGTGTGTGTGTGAGAGAGAGCATGTGTGTGTGTGCGTGTGTGTGTGTGTGTGTGTGCATGTGTGTGAGAGAGTGTGTGTGTGTGTGTGTGTGTGAGAGCATGTTTGTGTGCGTGTGTGTGTGTGTGTGTGTGCATGTGTGTGAGAGAGTGTGTGTGTGGCAGGACAGTAACAAGTACCACACCCTGCCAGCTCATGACTTTCTTCTTCTGCTGTATAATTTCTTGAATGAGAAAACCATCTGGCCTCCCCCCACTTTCCCTCTCCCTCTCTGTTAGACCTCAAACTAATGTGTTCTCATACTGCGTGCCTCCACCACCACCACCCTCATTAGATCCATCTTTGCCTCAAACTAGGGCACCGTTCAGCAGTATCACTCCCTCAGCCTGTAGTCCAGATAGGAGACACATCATGGTGGTTCTTCTGTTTGCACCCAAAAGACCCAGGGACAGAGGGGACCCAAAAGACCCAGGGACAGAGGAGACCCAGGGACAGAGGGGGACCCAGGGACAGAGGGGACCCAGTGACAGATTGGACCCAGGGACAGAGGGGGACCCAGAGACAAAACTGGACTAATGGAGAGTCAAGGGAAAGCGTATGAACTGTAGGAGTGAGTGCTGCACTGAAGTCAGTCATTAAGCAGAGAGGGTCAAGGAAAGCTGTGACCAAGAAGTTCATCAATAGTGTATCTCCTTGGATGGATCTGTCTCTCTCAGCCTAATGAACCAGGAGGACATCTGGACCTTTAAACTTTAGACCTCTGAGACGTTTCTGCTTTATTGTTCTCAGCAGCTGTGGCCTCTATAGCAGAGGTTCTCACATGTTTTTCAGCCAAGGAGCCCTTACAAGATAGAAAATATCCCGGGGACCCCCTCATTCTGATTTGTGATTTTGGGCTAGGCTTAATTGTTTCCACGGTAACGTGCTTGACTTATAAATTGATAGGTTTGTTAGATTAGAATGTAATCCATGAACCATTTTAGATTTAAAGCATACAATATTTTCACTGAAACATGAAGCTGTTGCAAAGCTTTTTTCCTGAAAACTTTTCACGGACCCCCTTGCAAAGTGCCACGGACCCCTGGGGGTCCCCGGACCCCCCATTTGAGAACCCAATGCTCTATGGGACCAAGATGAGATACGCAAGAGCAAAGAGCAAACTACCAAAACACACTGGATGCTTTAGTGTCAAACAAACTATCAAAACACACTGGATGCTTTAGTGTCAAACAAACTATCAAAACACACTGGATGCTCTAGTGTCAAGCAAACTATCAAAACACACTGGATGCTCTAGTGTCAAGCAAACTATCAAAACACACTGGATGCTTTAGTGTCAAACAAACTATCAAAACACACTGGATGCTCTAGTGTCAAGCAAACTATCAAAACACACTGGATGCTTTAGTGTCAAACAAACTATCAAAACACACTGGATGCTCTAGTGTCAAACAAACTATCAAAACACACTGGATGCTTTAGTGTCAAACAAACTATCAAAACACACTGGATGCTTTAGTGTCAAACAAACTATCAAAACACACTGGATGCTCTAGTGTCAAGCAAACTATCAAAACACACTGGATGCTCTAGTGTCAAGCAAACTATCAAAACACACTGGATGCTCTAGTGTCAAGCAAACTATCAAAACACACTGGATGCTCTAGTGTCAAGCAAACTATCAAAACACACTAGATGCTCTAGTGTCAAGCAAACTATCAAAACACACTGGATGCTTTAGTGTCAAGCAAACTATCAAAACACACTGGATGCTTTAGTGTCAAGCAAACTATCAAAACACACTGGATGCTCTAGTGTCAAGCAAACTATCAAAACACACTGGATGCTTTAGTGTCAAGCAAACTATCAAAACACACTGGATGCTTTAGTGTCAAGCAAACTATCAAAACACACTGGATGCTTTAGTGTCAAGCAAACTATCAAAACACACTGGATGCTTTAGTGTCAAGCAAACTATCAAAACACACTGGATGCTTTAGTGTCAAGCAAACTATCAAAACACACTGGATGCTTTAGTGTCAAGCAAACTATCAAAACACACTGGATGCTCTAGTGTCAAGCAAACTATCAAAACACACTGGATGCTCTAGTGTCAAGCAAACTATCAAAACACACTGGATGCTTTAGTGTCAAGCAAACTATCAAAACACACTGGATGCTTTAGTGTCAAGCAAACTATCAAAACACACTTGATGCTCTGGTGTCAAGCAAACTATCAAAACACACTGGATGCTCTAGTGTCAAGCAAACTATCAAAACACACTAGATGCTCTAGTGTCAAGCAAACTATCAAAACACACTTGATGCTCTAGTGTCAAGCAAACTATCAAAACACACTGGATGCTCTAGTGTCAAGCAAACTATCAAAACACACTTGATGCTCTAGTGTCAAGCAAACTATCAAAACACACTGGATGCTTTAGTGTCAAGCAAACTATCAAAACACACTGGATGCTTTAGTGTCAAGCAAACTATCAAAACACACTTGATGCTCTGGTGTCAAGCAAACTATCAAAACACACTGGATGCTCTAGTGTCAAGCAAACTATCAAAACACACTAGATGCTCTAGTGTCAAGCAAACTATCAAAACACACTGGATGCTCTAGTGTCAAACAAACTATCAAAACACACTGGATGCTCTAGTGTCAAGCAAACTATCAAAACACACTGGATGCTGTAGTGTCAAGCAAACTATCAAAACACACTGGATGCTCTAGTGTCAAGCAAACTATCAAAACACACTTGATGCTCTAGTGTCAAGCAAACTATCAAAACACACTGGATGCTCTAGTGTCAAGCAAACTATCAAAACACACTTGATGCTCTGGTGTCAAGCAAACTATCAAAACACACTGGATGCTCTAGTGTCAAGCAAACTATCAAAACACACTGGATGCTTTAGTGTCAAGCAAACTATCAAAACACACTGGATGCTCTAGTGTCAAGCAAACTATCAAAACACACTGGATGCTCTAGTGTCAAACAAACTATCAAAACACACTGGATGCTCTAGTGTCAAACAAACTATCAAAACACACTGGATGCTTTAGTGTCAAACAAACTATCAAAACACACTGGATGCTCTAGTGTCAAGCAAACTATCAAAACACACTGGATGCTCTAGTGTCAAGCAAACTATCAAAACACACTGGATGCTCTAGTGTCAAGCAAACTATCAAAACACACTGGATGCTCTAGTGTCAAACAAACTATCAAAACACACTGGATGCTTTAGTGTCAAACAAACTATCAAAACACACTGGATGCTCTAGTGTCAAGCAAACTATCAAAACACACTGGATGCTTTAGTGTCAAACAAACTATCAAAACACACTGGATGCTTTAGTGTCAAACAAACTATCAAAACACACTGGATGCTCTAGTGTCAAGCAAACTATCAAAACACACTGGATGCTCTAGTGTCAAGCAAACTATCAAAACACACTGGATGCTCTAGTGTCAAGCAAACTATCAAAACACACTGGATGCTCTAGTGTCAAGCAAACTATCAAAACACACTAGATGCTCTAGTGTCAAGCAAACTATCAAAACACACTGGATGCTTTAGTGTCAAGCAAACTATCAAAACACACTTGATGCTCTGGTGTCAAGCAAACTATCAAAACACACTGGATGCTCTAGTGTCAAGCAAACTATCAAAACACACTAGATGCTCTAGTGTCAAGCAAACTATCAAAACACACTGGATGCTCTAGTGTCAAGCAAACTATCAAAACACACTAGATGCTCTAGTGTCAAGCAAACTATCAAAACACACTGGATGCTTTAGTGTCAAGCAAACTATCAAAACACACTGGATGCTTTAGTGTCAAGCAAACTATCAAAACACACTGGATGCTTTAGTGTCAAGCAAACTATCAAAACACACTGGATGCTCTAGTGTCAAGCAAACTATCAAAACACACTGGATGCTCTAGTGTCAAGCAAACTATCAAAACACACTTGATGCTCTGGTGTCAAGCAAACTATCAAAACACACTGGATGCTCTAGTGTCAAGCAAACTATCAAAACACACTTGATGCTCTGGTGTCAAGCAAACTATCAAAACACACTGGATGCTCTAGTGTCAAGCAAACTATCAAAACACACTGGATGCTCTAGTGTCAAGCAAACTATCAAAACACACTTGATGCTCTGGTGTCAAGCAAACTATCAAAACACACTGGATGCTCTAGTGTCAAGCAAACTATCAAAACACACTAGATGCTCTAGTGTCAAGCAAACTATCAAAACACACTGGATGCTTTAGTGTCAAGCAAACTATCAAAACACACTGGATGCTCTAGTGTCAACAAACTATCAAAACACACTGGATGCTCTAGTGTCAAGCAAACTATCAAAACACACTGGATGCTCTAGTGTCAAGCAAACTATCAAAACACACTTGATGCTCTAGTGTCAAACAAACTATCAAAACACACTGGATGCTGTAGTGTCAAGCAAACTATCAAAACACACTGGATGCTCTAGTGTCAAGCAAACTATCAAAACACACTGGATGCTCTAGTGTCAAGCAAACTATCAAAACACAATGGATGCTCTAGTGTCAAACAAACTATCAAAACACACTGGATGCTCCAGTGTCAAGCAAACTATCAAAACACACTGGATGCTGTAGTGTCAAGTAGGGATGTCAATTTTCGGTTAATTTCACTTTCGATTAACCGACGCTAATAATCGATTAACCTATCGGTTAATTCATAATTTTTTAATATTAAAAAAAAAAAAAAAAAAAAATGTTTTTTTTTTTTTTTTTTTTTTTTTTGTCTATTTACTCAATGAACTCATGCCCAAACAAGGCGTGTCTATTTAGATGCTGAAATGTTAATGCTTTTTGTGTTAGAATTTCTAACACAAAAAGCATTAACAAGCATTAACAAAAAGCATCAACATTTCAACACAAATTCTTTTTGTGTTAGAATTTCTAACACAAAAAGCATTAACATTTCAGCATCTAAATAGACACGCCTTGTTTGGGCATGAGCTCATTGAGTAAATAGACCAAATTTTTTTTTTTTTTTTTTTTTAATATTAACTGATAGACCGACAGCAATAACCGAACAACGACGTTAGCGACGGTTAATCGATTAACGGTTAACCGTTGACATCCCTAGTGTCAAGCAAACTATCAAAACACACTGGATGCTCTAGTGTCAAGCAAACTATCAAAACACACTGGATGCTCTAGTGTCAAGCAAACTATCAAAACACACTGGATGCTCTAGTGTCAAGCAAACTATCAAAACACACTGGATGCTCTAGTGTCAAGCAAACTATCAAAACACACTGGATGCTCTAGTGTCAAGCAAACTATCAAAACACACTGGATGCTCTAGTGTCAAGCAAACTATCAAAACACACTGGATGCTCTAGTGTCAAGCAAACTATCAAAACACACTGGATGCTCTAGTGTCAAGCAAACTATCAAAACACACTGGATGCTCTAGTGTCAAGCAAACTATCAAAACACACTGGATGCTCTAGTGTCAAGCAAACTATCAAAACACACTGGATGCTCTAGTGTCAAGCAAACTATCAAAACACACTGGATGCTCTAGTGTCAAGCAAACTATCAAAACACACTGGATGCTCTAGTGTCAAGCAAACTATCAAAACACACTGGATGCTCTAGTGTCAAGCAAACTATCAAAACACACTGGATACTCTAGTGTCAAGCAAACTATCAAAACACACTGGATGCTCTAGTGTCAAGCAAACTATCAAAACACACTTGATGCTCTAGTGTCAAGCAAACTATCAAAACACACTGGATGCTCTAGTGTCAAGCAAACTATCAAAACACACTGGATGCTTTAGTGTCAAGCAAACTATCAAAACACACTGGATGCTCTAGTGTCAAGCAAACTATCAAAACACACTGGATGCTCTAGTGTCAAGCAAACTATCAAAACACACTGGATGCTCTAGTGTCAAGCAAACTATCAAAACACACTTGATGCTCTAGTGTCAAACAAACTATCAAAACACACTGGATGCTGTAGTGTCAAGCAAACTATCAAAACACACTGGATGCTCTAGTGTCAAGCAAACTATCAAAACACACTGGATGCTCTAGTGTCAAGCAAACTATCAAAACACACTGGATGCTCTAGTGTCAAGCAAACTATCAAAACACACTGGATGCTCTAGTGTCAAGCAAACTATCAAAACACACTGGATGCTCTAGTGTCAAGCAAACTATCAAAACACACTGGATGCTCTAGTGTCAAGCAAACTATCAAAACACACTGGATGCTCTAGTGTCAAGCAAACTATCAAAACACACTGGATGCTCTAGTGTCAAGCAAACTATCAAAACACACTGGATGCTCTAGTGTCAAGCAAACTATCAAAACACACTGGATGCTCTAGTGTCAAGCAAACTATCAAAACACACTGGATGCTCTAGTGTCAAGCAAACTATCAAAACACACTGGATGCTCTAGTGTCAAGCAAACTATCAAAACACACTGGATGCTCTAGTGTCAAGCAAACTATCAAAACACACTGGATGCTCTAGTGTCAAGCAAACTATCAAAACACACTGGATGCTCTAGTGTCAAGCAAACTATCAAAACACACTTGATGCTCTAGTGTCAACAAACTATCAAAACACACTGGATGCTCTAGTGTCAAGCAAACTATCAAAACACACTGGATGCTTTAGTGTCAAGCAAACTATCAAAACACACTGGATGCTCTAGTGTCAACAAACTATCAAAACACACTGGATGCTCTAGTGTCAAGCAAACTATCAAAACACACTGGATGCTCTAGTGTCAAGCAAACTATCAAAACACACTTGATGCTCTAGTGTCAAACAAACTATCAAAACACACTGGATGCTGTAGTGTCAAACAAACTATCAAAACACACTGGATGCTCTAGTGTCAAGCAAACTATCAAAACACACTGGATGCTCTAGTGTCAAGCAAACTATCAAAACACACTGGATGCTCTAGTGTCAAGCAAACTATCAAAACACACTGGATGCTCTAGTGTCAAGCAAACTATCAAAACACACTGGATGCTCTAGTGTCAAACAAACTATCAAAACACACTGGATGCTCTAGTGTCAAGCAAACTATCAAAACACGCTGGATGCTGTAGTGTCAAGCAAACTATCAAAACACACTGGATGCTCTAGTGTCAAGCAAACTATCAAAACACACTGGATGCTCTAGTGTCAAGCAAACTATCAAAACACACTGGATGCTCTAGTGTCAAGCAAACTATCAAAACACACTGGATGCTCTAGTGTCAAGCAAACTATCAAAACACACTGGATGCTCTAGTGTCAAGCAAACTATCAAAACACACTGGATGCTCTAGTGTCAAGCAAACTATCAAAACACACTGGATGCTCTAGTGTCAAGCAAACTATCAAAACACACTGGATGCTCTAGTGTCAAGCAAACTATCAAAACACACTGGATGCTCTAGTGTCAAGCAAACTATCAAAACACACTGGATGCTCTAGTGTCAAGCAAACTATCAAAACACACTGGATGCTCTAGTGTCAAGCAAACTATCAAAACACACTGGATGCTCTAGTGTCAAGCAAACTATGAAAACACACTGGATGCTCTAGTGTCAAGCAAACTATCAAAACACACTGGATGCTCTAGTGTCAAGCAAACTATCAAAACACACTGGATGCTCTAGTGTCAAGCAAACTATCAAAACACACTGGATGCTCTAGTGTCAAGCAAACTATCAAAACACACTGGATGCTCTAGTGTCAAGCAAACTATCAACACACACTGGATGCTTTAGTGTCAAGCAAACTATCAAAACACACTGGATGCTCTAGTGTCAACAAACTATCAAAACACACTGGATGCTCTAGTGTCAACAAACTATCAAAACACACTGGACGCTCTAGTGTCAAGCAAACTATCAAAACACACTGGATGCTCTAGTGTCAAGCAAACTATCAAAACACACTGGATGCTCTAGTGTCAACAAACTATCAAAACACACTGGATGCTCTAGTGTCCCCAAATCACTCCCAGTCTGGACTCTGAGGATACTTTTAGCAGCACTGTCCCACTTCCACCGAGCAGCGCTGTGACCTTCTGTCTGTAGCGTTGCATCATGGGGGCTCATATTCAGGGCTGTTCCCCCCCCAGGGAATAGTGTCAAGTGGGAGAGGACTGCAGGAGAGAATATATTACTGGATCCAGATTGACAGGAAAAGAACCAGGCGAGGGAGAGTTTGCCATGCAGTATATAGCACAGCTCCAGCTCACCAGGAAGTGGGAGATGGGAACCAGTCCCTCAATCCCCTCATATCTAACTTGTCATCCCGGCCTCGCTTGGTGTAAAGTTCTGCAGAGACAGTTAGTTTTCTGAGGAGATTGTCAGAGTTGCTGAAGTGTTTTATGATGTCCTCCTCAGAGGCCCGTTCCATCGATCTTTCTCAAGAGCAGCCCTGTTAGCTGATTGGCTGCCACTGCAGCATGGCAGTCAGGAAGTGATGTGTGGCAGCTGTGCGACCCAGTCAATCAGTGACAACACACACGTCTCCAGATAACCTTCCACAATGTGAAAGCTACACAACACACACATCTCCAGATAACCTTCCACAATGTGAAAGCTACACTTGATTTTAGTGACAAGGAGACTTGGTGGTTAAATAGACCGTCTTATGACCGGCAGATGGATTCAGTTCTTGCAGCTGCCAGTGGATCTGTTTCTGCCACAGTGTCTTTGACCAAAACAGTGCTGCTCTTGACTGAACCTCTGCTTTGAATGGAGACGTGTGTGTATATAGTATGTGTATATAGACGGTTTTAACTTGACAACAATAACAACCGTCACAACCCACCTGAATATCCGGTTTACTTCCTGTATACATAGCTGAGCGCAGGCTGATATTCGGCTCCTATTAAATGTTAACGTTAGACCGTGTCTCCGACAGACAAAGTGACAAGGTAGCCTATTTCGGTCTTTATGTCGTGTAGTAGTTAGTAGTAGTTGTTGTTGTTGTTGTTGATGATAGTTGCCATAACAACCAAACCAGCCCTGTCGGAAAGACGTGCACACGCTGGGTAGGGATGGGCATCGAATTTCGAATTTTCGAATAATCGTTGTTATTATCAAGGTCGACTTTTATTATTGAAATTCGAAATTCGAATTTTTTTTTTTTTTTTTTTTTTTTTTTTTTTTGAGTGAAATGTTGCATTGTCTCCCCTGATTCTAAGTACCGGTATAGTCAAATCGCTATAAGCATTTTAAGCAAGGTTTATGGAAAAATGAATGGCGGATGAAATCCCATGAAGAGGGAGAGGGGGTGACTTTGGCACCCCTTTGGCACTCAGACCTGAGCCTACTAAATATTTAATGAACCACAACCACTCATGATTGTCAAAACTGTTTTTTATTTTCGAAAATGTCAATGTAAAAAAAAATAAAAATGTAAAAAAAAAAAAAAAAAAAAATTATTTTATTTTTTTTACATTTTTTTATTTATTTTCGAAATTCGAATTAAATTCGAATTTGGCCAGCGAATTTCGAATAGTGTTTTTGCTAGAAATGCCCATCCCTAACGCTGGGTAGTAGGAAGCGTTGTTGTCTGGTCCGGAGCTAGCCTGAGAGGCTAATAAAAGCTACATGTTACAGAGTAAGCTGATTATCAGTACGTTATTGAACGCATAGGCCTATCTTTACATTTAAAAAAATAAAAAATAAAAATAGACGTAGGCTATGTCAGTGTTTTCCCCTGAACAGCTGAGAAAGTGGACACTGTCAATAGTTAGCACTGTGAAGCTGATACAATTCAGGTGGCGGTAATGCAACATTTAAGGATGCCAACCGCCATAAAACACAGAAGAAGAAGCTGAGAAAAAGGAAGTGCTGTGGGGTTGCAGCTGGTGAAAACCGTCTATATTCTGCAAGTGTGTCTGAGAGGGATATGCAAAGAAATGAACTTGATTACATGGTGCTGTATGATTGAAGTGCTTTATAAAAGAATACAGTTATGAATGGGCTGGCAGAAAAACGAAACTTGTGGTAGAGAAAATCCTGCAAGACTACATTGTATACTTGTATAAGATCATTTACTTTCAACTTAAAAATAAAATGTGCAGCATTGGAAGTCCAGAGGCCCTGCAGTCACAAGGCAAATGTCATTATTTTGTCTCTTGTACTGATAAACAGGGTTGTCCACAAGCAAGTCAAAGCCAGGGTAGATCGTTTTACAGTAGTAATGTTTGAAATTGTGTGGGCATGAGTGAGGTTTACTGTACTCCACAACAGAGCTGCACGCAATTTATCCTCCTTTTCCATTGGTTCTGTCTGATTTCATGACTTCACTGAGGTTTAGAAGAAGCAAGCCGCCCAAGCCGCTTCCAAGGCTCCCCTATATAGAAACACCCCAAATCAACTCCATGTGGCCGGTCCTATTTTTACCCAGGAATCCCCCCCCCCTTCGTATCTTCTAGCAGATCAAGGTCTTGGTCTCCATAGCTATTCAAAGGAGCGAGCAGATCTTGTAATTAAAATGGTTTCGAGCGACTCGCATGTTAAAGCTGAAAATAATCCAGAGGCCGTCAGGCCGACTCAACTGGCAATAGACTGCTTTTAAAGCAGCATCAAGCAAACCCCAAAGCAACGACAGAGGCTCCTCTCAAATAGGAAATGCGGTGTGTGTGTGTTTTCATTTGTTTTCTTATTTGTGTGTTGCTTTAATATGTGTGTGTGTGTGTGTGTGTAACCCCATTTTGACTTGACCACAGTCGACTGTGAAGAGACCACGCTGTAACTTCTCTCAGGTTCATGTTGGTTTCTTGATGACATGCGGCAAAGGGTCAGATTCGAACCCAGGCCGGCAGCGGGAAACACTAAGCCTTCATGGTACACGCTTCAGCAGGTGAGCTGCCCCATGTTGTTCCTCTCTGTCAGATAACAAAGAAGTCAAAGAGACATTATGGTACTGTGGAAGTTAAAGGACATTAGGCCTAAAAAAAAATAAAGTTTGGTTCCTGTTGGTTGTCAGTTGGATTTTTTTTTTTTTTTTTTTTTTTCCCCCAGTGCCAGCAAGGGATAGATAGGAAATATATATATATTTTTATTTTCCTTAAAATTACAGCAGCGATGGATACTTTTTTCATAACATAGCCTACATGTATGGGGGGGGGGGACGGGCAGGGTGGCAGCGCAACAGTTGCGCAACAGCTGGGCAAGCGATGCGCGTATGTGAGCCCGTGTAGCGGGCGAGGCCGGGCGCGCTGTGTCTGGGAGCTTGCGAAGCGGGCGCGCCTTCGCGGGGAAACCGACGAGGGACAATATTGTGACTCGAAAACTCGACAACGTTGGACCGTACGTGGAACGTATGTGCTGCCTCCTGCGGGCGATGCGGATGACCAGGGATGGCAGAAATGAGCGAGGAGGAAGACAACGACGCACGGTATAGGCTAGAAAGGAGCGCGCTCAATTTCTACTTTATATAATACTTCTCAAAACAAAGTTACAAGGTGCTTCACAGAAACTCTCCTTTATACAAAACTAAAAAATGCAATAACTATGAGCCACAGCTGCCTGGACATGAACAATGTACACTATTGTCTGGCTGAACGAACATTAAACATCCAATAAACGAGTTCAACTGCAGCACAACACAAAGACAACATCTCAAACTGCCCCAACTGTCCCTCAGACAACAAATTCATCCCAGTGTCTCTCATGTTCTCTGGCATTTGCAGGGCCACACGTCAGTGTGCAGCCGCTGTGCTCTGCAGGGCCACACGTCAGTGTGCAGCCGCTGTGCTCTGCCTGAAGCTGACATTTCATAATCAATAAGACTTTAATGGCTGCATGGCTGTTCATCACGTTGTGCGCCGCATCATGGGCCCCACATTATGTTTTACTGCTGTTATCAACACGTTGGTACGGTACGGGGACCGGTGGCGCAGTCGGTAGCGCTGTCGCCTCACAGCTAGAAGGTCCTGAGTTCGATTCTCGCCTGGGACGCTGTGGGCACTGGAGTTGTGACCCCCCCATATCTTCAGTGCCTACTGCCCAGGTGGGCTATCTCGTCGAAAGGGCCTTTCTGTGTGGAGTTTGCATGTTCTCCCCGTACCCCCCAGGGGGTTCCTCCGTACTTAACCCCCCACTCAAAACATGCAGAAGATCGTCATCCGACCAGTGACGACAACATCGGAAGTTGGTCCAATGATGGTCCAATGAAGGTCCCCGGGCGCTGGAAAGAAAAAGCGACCACTGCTCCTGGCCTGCCCCCTGGAGGAAAGGACAAGCCTGGATGGGTCAAATGCAGAGGACATATTTCACCAGCCACCGTCAGCATGAGTGTGTGTAGTGGCCGCATGCATGTGTTGTAGTGTTCATGTGACAATAAAGACGAGCTTCCGTCTGAAATCGTGAAATCGTTGCTGTCAGGGCAAAATCTTGTCATTCCAAATTGGATGTTTCTTTGTTTTGTTAATTGATAAGAAATTGCAGAACCGCTTTCGCTTTCCGCTTTCCTTCTTAGAAAGCCTTCCTTCTGAAGTCTGTGCTGGTGATATTATTTTTTCCGGGGGTTAGAGCTCCCAGCCGTCACAGCGCTCAACAGCACCACTCTGGTCGAAAGCTCTGTACAAAATTATATCACCAGCACAGACTTCGGATGAAGAGAGGCAATTATGAGCAGCGTCGAGCTTTCTAACCCCGACGGCGAGAAGCAATGAACCGTTCTTCTCAAGTAGGTGGCTTTGAAATGTTTCTGTGACACTTAAATACGTAAACATGTAAATATGTCCGTATCGCTGTCTGATGTAGACAGCTTGGGAGCGAAAGTCGCATGCAAGTCTGTATGTAGGCACACGGGACTCTTCTGGGTAGCTAGCATTAGCATAGCTAGCAGAACGAGTACCAAACAGGGCTAACTTTACGAGGCACATAGTGGTCCTCACATGTGTCATGGTGGCTCCGTAGCTTCTTCATACGAAGCATGTGAGTTTGTTTTTTCCGCCTTGTTCTCCAACTCAGGAGCACATCATGCATTCATCACCTCACCAGCTTCACGTTTGGACGGTGTGTTTCATTCATCACCTCACCAGCTTCACGTTTGGACGCCGTGTTTCATAGAAGGTCTCCCAGTGGGCTTGAGGGCCCATCCTTGTGTTCTTTGGCCTAAAAACTGATCAGATCAAAGGAATGATGTGATTCTCCATCACTGATCTGAGTCATGTAACGTTCTGTAACGTTCTGTAACGTTCTGTAACGTTCTGTAACGTTCTGTAACGTTCTGTAACGTTACGGCTTCATTTAAAAAGCAGGTCCTCTGGACAGCGTTGACAGCTACAGTAGAATGTATTTAATGGAGGGCAAGGAATAAAGGACAAAAGTAAATTCACAGTGTAATATCACTGTTCAATCATCATTATTTAGTCTAGACATTATTTCACTTGCTGGAAACTGTTATCCATTTAAAGTGTGGTTGCTGGAGGGCGTTCAGGTTTTATATTGCATGTAAAAATGAGAATAGGGGTGCAGCTGTGCAGCACCAACTAAATAGTTGTGATTAGGGATGCACGATATATCGGCAATCATATCGGTATCGGCCGATGTTGCAATGTTAATATCGGTTATGGGTACTATCAGCCAAATTCTTCACATTGAGATGAAATAATGCAGTAAATCTATGGTTTATGGGCTTTTACAAATGTTTTTGAAATAAAGAAATGCATTACTTTTTCAAATTCAGTGTTTACATGTGTTTTTCAGTATGTACAAAATTTTATTATCATAGAAATGTGTTTTTATACAGATCATATCGACATCGGTAAATATCGGTTATCGGCCATAACAGCAATGTTAATATCGGTTATCGGCATCGGCCAAGATTTTCATATCGGTGCATCCCTACTTGTGATGATAATTGTGCTTGTTGGAAGCCATTACTTCTCTTCCTCTTACTACTCTGCTTCTTGGACTGTTTCTTTCCACTCCACCCAGTCATCTTATCTGATGTCTTCAGTCTGATACTGTACAAAACATATTCATATCTCATTATTATTCAGAGCTCCGTCCAAATCGTTCCTTTTGTGTGTGCGCGCTCAAGCAGTGTGCTCTGTAACAGACTCCATCTAAATCTAAATGGGCTAAATAAGGATTTATTTTGCCTAAAGGCGACGATAGTAAGGAACAGGAACTACTTTGTAGAGAACCTTGTTATTATTATCAGTTAACCCAGATAAACTGTCTCCTCCATCTGCTTATACAGTGCGTAGTTTGTACCCCTGGAGCTCTACGCACATTTTCCACTTTACTATGACACTGCTTTAATCAAATCCTGATTCACCTTGGAATTAAATGGATTTGTTTCACCGGGTGCCAATATGTGACACTATGAATAAATCAGAGCAGGAGTCACAACTCTGAATTCACTCACGCAGAACATACACTGACTTTTTTTTTTTTTACTTTTCTTTTTTAATATTTTGTCTGATTGGAACAAAATCTATTTTTTGTTATCCTTGATTGCCCTACCTTTTTAAACTGGAAAGACACTGATTTTGTCTGTCTTGTGAGAATCATTTAGCATATATCATCATACAATTCTCCTAATGCTAAGGCTTTAGCAATGTAATAGTAGCCGCCGGTTTGTTTATTTCACCTTAAGCATCACCCGAATCAATCGCTGACTTTACCCACCACAAGACTGTTGTGTCATGTCAAGTGTAACATGAGCTCCTCCTGGATCTCAGCCCCACAACATGCTACTGTAGCTGTGCAGCATGGCTATGCTTCAAACTCAGCTAGATTGTGGCTGTGTGACCACATAGTAAAAATATTGCACAGTTTAAAAATAGATACAGAAACTGCATTTTGGGTAAATATAGTACTGAGGAAGGGGAGTGCAATGCACAATCCTCTTAATCCTCTTAAAAGTTTTTTTCTTCTTACAAAAATGAATGAATACGGTTGTTGATTGAGTAACTGTGTTATAATGTTGATAATTATCTATGTAAATTGAGTCTAGTTATGATGAACTCTGGAACAGAGTATATTAGAGAATAGGGGTAGGACTAGACAAGCATCTGCTTCCTCTTACTCCTTTTCGGACATGACCATTTGATTAGTTATTTTGTTTTTTTTTGTCTGTTTTTATTTCTTATTTTATTTTATTATATGTATATATGTGTACATGTATATTTCCTTTTTTAACATTCGAAATAAATTTTCATTCATTCATTCATTCATTCATAGCATCACAGCTTCATCCACACTCCACAGGCACTACATGTCATTCAAAAGAAAATGAAAGGTTATTAGCTAAGAGCATCTTTTGATCAAGTAGATGCTGTGAGTACACACAAGACCCCCGGCTCTGTGTGCGCCCACCCTCCGTGAGGGGAGGATGAACACAACGTGTTGGCTGCAGGAAAGCCCTATGCCTCCCTCTCACAGCATGCCATTACATTTGTGTATACAAATAGACCAGGGCCTTCTAGCCATTCCCCGCTCTAGGCTTAAAACCAAAGGCAATAGAGCTTTTCAATCTGTGGCTCCCAGGCTATGGAACGCCCTTCCTCTGACCATACGATTTTTGAGGCATCTGCTCGGACTAGGATAGAGAATCCCCCCCCCCCCCCCCCGTAGGGGATTCTTCAGGAGTCAAGACATTGGTGGTGGACTGGGGAGGTGGGTGGGTCGAAACACAGCTTCAGAGAATGGGATGCGATCAGCTCAGGTACAGCGACCAGAAGGATCAGGGAAAGAGGACGATGACACGCTGAGCCTGGCTATAAATACTGCTACGTCATAGCCTCGGCACTGACGACATTACCGGCGTCATATTGGCAAGTGTGTCACACCGACATCACACTAGGATTACACTTGTCGTCACACTAGGATTACATATGATGCGAGGCAGCGTGTCTGGTCTTCATCTTGAAACTAGGTCGAGACCACCGTTTCAATCATGAGAGACCAGAGGGTAGAGTTAACCAGCAAGCTTTATTCAAGTATGGCATGGCGATAAGATCTATGGCATGAAACGGCATGGCAACTAATTCTGATGGCGTGGCAGCATGGCAACTAGTTCTTTGGCGTAATGACTCCGTGGTAAGATGCCTCTCTTCTTGAGGCATCTGCTCGGACTAGGATAGAGAATTCTCTATCCTAGTCCGAGCAGATGCCTCAAGAAGAGAGGATCTGCTGCATCTATTGACATTTTTAAAAAGCAGCTAAAGACCCACCTGTTCAGTCTGTCACTCTCTCTGAGATACCGCTCCAAGTGTGTTTACCACTACGTCAGCAGGGTCACATAGAGTGCACTGACTCATGCAGCCAATCAGATTGGGCTATGTTTTGATCGACTCGTTTTGTAACCCGGGGCCGCGGGCGGGCCGCGGGCGAGTGGAGTTTGCTATCAGATCAATGTAAAATGACTCGACCCCGCCCAGCCACAGCCTAGAGCCCAGAGCAGAGCACCCACGGGGCAATGAGGGGAGTGAGAGAGAGAGAGAGAGAGATAGATGCCTGTGGCACAGTCACTGAAGTTTCGCCAAATTAAAATGCAGGGCTGGTGGGGGGGGGGGGGGGGGGGGGGCTGCGTCAGGAAGGTGCAGGGGCTGAGGCCGCCACCAGAGGGGGCTGCAGCCCCGGCAAATGTTTGAGACGATCGGACACAGGGCTCGCAAATTATAGTAGTAGGATCACTGTAGTGCCCGATCACCACCAGCAGGGGAGTCCCTCGCCATCAGCTGTGTTTGTGGTGGTGCGCTCCTCCTCCACGCGCACTGTGCATACAAACACAAGATAACAAGACAGTTACATACATACTGTACACAGCATTCACACACACACAGACACAGACACACACACTAACGACATAGATGAGTTTGGTTCACAGTGAGAGTCACTGGTTCGTCATTAAGCCGTTATCCTCTGTTCAGTGTCCAGTGTGTGGCTTGCCGTTTCAAACTGGTGTCAAACATTTCCTACACACGGTCCATTTTCCATTCACAGAAGCATCTGTCACTTCCTGCTTCTGTCAGGGGAAATGACATCAGGCATCTGTCACTTCCTGCTTCTGTCAGGGGAAATGACATCAGGCATCTCTCACTTCCTGCTTCTGTCAGAGGAAATGACATCAGGCATCTCTCACTTCCTGCTTCTGTCAGGGGAAATGACATCAGGCATCTCTCACTTCCTGCTTCTGTCAGGGGAAATGACATCAGGCATCTGTCACTTCCTGCTTCTGTCAGAGGAAATGACATCAGGCATCTGTCACTTCCTGCTTCTGTCAGAGGAAATGACATCAGGCATCTCTCACTTCCTGCTTCTGTCAGAGGAAATGACATCAGGCATCTCTCACTTCCTGCTTCTGTCAGGGGAAATGACATCAGGCATCTCTCACTTCCTGCTTCTGTCAGGGGAAATGACATCAGGCATCAAGCGGATCACAACAGCCCAAACCCATGTGGCAATATTCTCAATTCACTCGTGCAAAATGGCGTGACAGCTAAATTAACCAATGATGTCCCTAAAATAATGTCCCTAAATAGAGAGCCGCAGGAACGAGTCCGGAAATCATCGATGCTAACAGCCTTGGTTCTTCACTGTTTTCGCCTATGGGAGTTTTGAATGGGTTTTTGGCGCGATGCTTCTAATAATCTCTCTGGGCAACGCTGGCTTAATCAAACGCGAACCAGTGTTTAGTAATATCATCTTCACACACGAGGACCACTTTTACGAGTTTTGAAGCTTTTACGTGCCGTTAAAAGGGCGGCTAGCTCGCAAACGGCTAAATGAGACTACACTGTTGAGTCGATGGAGATATATACGTCAATAATGTCACCACTTCAAAGGACGAACACGGAAATTCTCTTTCCCTCACCTGGTTCAGCCCGGGGTAATCAGTGCACACATCAACAACAGTCCAGGTTGAGTGCTGACGTGACGTGGAAGCCTATGCGACAGTGTGTAGTTCTGGATTAGCTTAGCTCGAGCTTTTTACTTCGAGGGCTCGCATTTACGCTACAAAACTCATGAAAGTGGTCCTCATGTGTGAAGATTATCCGACGGAACTCTGGTTCGCTTTTGATTAATCTTGCGTTGCCCAGAGACTGTATTTGAAGCATCGCGGCAAAAACCCATTCAAAAATCCCATAGACAGAAACAGTGAAGAACCAGGAAGTCCGGGACTTCCACGTTCTGACTACAAAAATACGTCATCCCTGCGGCTCTCTATGACGTGACCATTACAGCTGTAATCCATGACTGACAGTTAATCTGACCAATGGATTGCACCGTAGTAACACTAGTCTTCAGACAGGGTGAGTCCGGGACTGGCAGTGTTTGGGTCCAGAATGCCCTGGGGCCGGTTGCACCAACTGGTCTTAACTATGCCTGGTCGTAACTCCTACGTCGGTCTTAGTTAAGACCAGTCTTTAGAGTGGACTTACGGCTGTTGCACCGACAGGGCTTATGTCTGGTCTTAACTATGCCGGTCGTAGCGATGTGCGTCCATGTGAACACTGGCCCACTGCAATGCGTCACGCGACCTGTTTAGAAGAGTGTGCTGACGTCAAATGACGCTCCGCTGATGGGTAGTCGGCTAATGTGGCTAATGCTAGCGGCTAATGTTAGTTACTTTACATGGCAGTAAAACACCACTGAATGACCAAATTGATTTAACTTTTAACCATTTCGAGTAACACTGTTTCCATACGGACTCCCAGCATTGGTTAGTTGTTTATAACGTGACTATATTTATAACATTTATAACGTACTCCGGTTTCCGGTTTATAATTCGGGTCTGAATACAGCCAGAGTGCTGAGGGGTTGTAGCTATTGCGCAACACACACAGGTGAAAACCGTCTTTACTGCACCCATGACTGCACCTTACGCCTGCTCTGGACTAGGCGTAATATTTACACCCGGTCTTAAGCTGCGTTCACACCGACCTATTAAAAGTTTTACGCTGGCATCGAGTTTACATACAAAGTCAATGCAAACGAGCGATTGAGCGTATATTCGCCCGGGAGAAAAATCGGTGGGCGTCCGAGCGACAGAGACAGAGCGATAGGGAGAAAATACGCTCGTCGCCCCAGATGAAATATCCCAACTCGAGCGAAAATACGCTGTTCAACGCTGATTGGCTGCCGTGTGAGAGCGAGTCAAGGATCACACTGGCTTGGAACAAACTGCTGGTTTATTGTGTGGCAACAAACCGCATTGGCAGGCTGACAGCTGACATGAAGTGAAGTCTGTACTACCGGTATGCAGCTCGCGTTAGGAGCATGCTGATAGGCTTAGCTTGTAAACATCTCCGGTGGCTCGTAGTGGACAAACATCATGACATTGCGTAACGTTATATCCCCCACATGTCCGTCAAGTCGTGTGCCTGTTGATGAGCGATTTAAACAGAGCGACAGAGCGATTCCAAAACGGTTGAATCAAGCGACAGAGCGAAAAATAAATATTTCGGTGTGAACACAGCTTTAGTGAGAAGAAGGCAACCGGCGTAGCTGTTAGGTCGTAAAGTTACGACCGACTTAGCTTAAGACCAGTCGTAAGACCAGTTGGTGCAACCGGCCCCAGGTGTTTGGCCTCGTCTATCAGAGCTCCTGAGACCAGCTGTGGATCCTCCAGCAGGGGGCGGTGGAGTTCTTCTTCTACCAGCTGCTGTCTGGTTCTCTGCCACAGATCCTGGTTGCTGATCGGATTTGTCCAGCACATTCAAAGGATTCTTTCGGGGACGGCTTTAGCTCAGGAGGTAGAGCGGGTCGGCCAATGACGCAAGGGTTGGCGGTTCGATCCCCGCTCCCTCCCAGCTGCTGTCGTTGTGTCCTTGGGCAAGACACTTAACCCCAAATTGCTCCCGATGGTGTGTAGGCACCCTGCGTGGCAGCCTGCCGCCATTGGTGTATGAATGGGTGAATGTAGACTATCTACTCATTGTAAAGCGCTTTGGATAAAAGCGCTATATAAATGCAGACCATTTACCATTTACCATCTTCTGAGGCAAATGTTGGTGAATGTCTGGATTCTCTTCATGGCGGTGACTGTTGTTCTTCTCCATGTCTCTGCTCCATACAGCGAAACAGGCTTCACCATGGAATTTAACATCCTGAGGCCGGTTGCACAAAGCACCAAGTTAAGATTTTCCTTAAAGTTCGAGTTAAGGTTTCCTTAAAATAAAGTCTGTTGCACAAAACACACTCTTAAGTCTTCTCCTCAAGGTCTCCTTAAAATGTTCACTCAAGTATTTAAGGTTTTCTCCTTAGATGATCATTAACTGTTGCACAAAAGACCTTAGCGACCTAAGGAAAAAGACTTAAGGTACCTCTGGCTCTCTATCTTAACAGCAACATGGCTGAGTTTATGGCGATAAATGAAGAATAAATGAACGCATCCCGTGAAGTGTGTTCAGATGGATACCCTTAACAATGAGCAATTGATTTTACATTATAGCTTTGACCAGCAGTCCATTTATGATTTGTCCGTGTGTCTCGAGTTGGACCACACAACATCCCGCACTCCCAACTCTCTCAACTTGGTGAGATGATTGGTTCTGTTAGGTTCTGTTAGGAGATATCACAAGTAGAGGGTGGCACGCGGACCCTGCAGAGAAAGCACACGTGACGGTCTCCATGGAAACGGTAGAATTTTACTGCCGTAAAATATCATCCAGTGTAGTAGTTTTCCTTAACCGAGGAAACCTTATGTCTGTGCAACACCCTCAAGTATATTCCTCAGTTGAGGAGAAATCAAACCTTAAGTGTCATACTTAAGGAGCAAACTTAAGGTGCTTTGTTATTTTTGATCTTAATTAAGTTTTAACTTCCTTCAACACACCCTAAAGTGAATGAAGGGTTTGTTTGTTTGTTTGGGCTGTTGCTGGCATTTAGCATCACCATGACTTGCTATGGGGGCAGGCTCACCTCTTTCAGTGCGAGCTTGTCCTCCCGCAGGCATGGCGCTGTCCCTCCTTGTCTCTCCATTGCATTCATGGACGATCACATGCAAGCAGGGAAGCGCTCCCTTCTCTCTCCACGTCTCACTCTGGTCAGATCTTCCAGGATGGGTCTCACTCTGGTCAGATCTTCCAGGATGGGTCTCACTCTGGTCAGATCTTCCAGGATGGGGTATCTATGGGCAGTGTTGTGGTTGGTGGGTGTCTCTTGCCGCCATCTGGCCCTCCCCGCTTGTCGATGATCCTCCACCTCTTTACGTCTTCTGATGGTCCAGTCGTCATCAAACCTCTCTGGATGGTCCGGGAGCTGCTGTCTCTGTCCATGCCTCTCACTGGTCAGATCTTCAGACAGGAAGAGCTTTCGATGGGCAGTCTTGCGGTTGTTGCGCGTTTTTGAATGCAGACAAACACAAACTTGGTGCTGATGGTCCAGACAGAACTGCTTGAGTTTCTCAGTCTGATCCCGCTCCAGTAAGAACGCCTCACACAGGTTCTTTAACACCAAGCTAACGTAAAATCTTTCGTGCTCTGAAAAGACTTTCCGACAAAGTGGACAGTCGTGTATTTCTCTCTGTGTCCACCAGGTCTGCAGGCAGGCTTTACAGAAGCTGTGGCTACATGACAGGAGGACAGGTTCTTTGAAGATGTCATAGCAGACGGCACATGTGAGTTCCATCTCTGTTCTGGAAGGCATTTTGTATTCCAATAAAGGTGAAAATGAAAGGGGCATTCAGAATTGATGATGAGGGGATCTGGAGTTGCTGCAGTTGTACTGATCCTACTTATAACCTCTGCAGGGAAGGATTTATGACATCACTGAAGATGTCACAATATCTACAGTATGTTAGAAAGGTACCTATTCGTGGTGGGGCTCCTCTGGATCTGGCTGTCCCCAGGGAGCTGTCGCGATGACATCATCACCGATTACATCACAATGGAAACCGGCAGCGATGACATCACAATGGGAGCACAAATGACCTACCTGTGACATCATCAGATGTGACGTATTGGTGATGACCGATGATGTCATAACCAGCCAGATATCAATATGACATCATCAGATGGGGACGTTTCGGTGATGACCGATGATGTCATAACCATCTATGATGTCATAGTCAGCAATATGACATCATCGGCCACGACGGCTATCGGCTATTTGAGGAAAGCACTCGACAATCGTCTCACGTTCCATAAACCATGTCACAAACACCGAGTCCCACAGCATGGAGTATTGATTCTACGGACGAGCTCTATCACCCTCCCAGGAAAGACAGTCCAGGCCTAGACAGGAGGACTTCACGGACAAGACCAGTTAGTCCATGAGTGAGGACAGCAGCAGGTCCTCTCCCAAGTGCTCTAATGAGCATGCAATGCACGAGCGCAATGCATGCTAACATTGATGAACCAAGCTCATTCCTACAACAGATCCAGATCTCCCCAACAATCTATGACATCATCAGTGTATGTCACCAGTGATGTCACTCGAGCACTCGAGCATGATGTCGTCACTGATGTCACTCGAGCAAATTATGATCTGGTGATATTTATTTAGATGGACAATATTGGGAACATGTCCCAAAAACTGTCAAAAGGAAGAATGATGTTTTTAGCTGCGGCCAGCATGGCATGTTCACACAGCATGCCTGACACAGCACAACACTGAGGAAGGTCTTTTGACTGAAACGTTCGTTGTCTGCTGCCCAGGTTTGAACTAATTAAATCCTATGAAAAGACATTTGGAGTGCTGGCTTCTCTCTTCACCATGTTCACACAGCAAACCTTAGTGCTCAAATCAGAGTTTTTGATCAGAGCAGATTTTTTGTGTGGCTGTTCAACTAAAGTTTGAAGCCTGCAGGGATGAGACGTTTGTTTGGCAGGTAAGGAGACACGCTGTTTTTGTTGTCAATGTCAACCTCACACACATTTGTGGGCAGTGAAACGCTGACACAAATACATGAGAAGTATCAAGAGGAGAGGAGGGGGACAGACATCAGACAGTTGTGATGGCTAAGTGGGTGGGCCTCAGTGATGTCATCAGACAGTTGTGATGGCTAAGTGGGTGGGCCTCAGTGATGTCATCAGTGATGTCATCAGACAGTTGTGATGGCTAAGTGAGTGGGCCTCAGTGATGTCATCAGACAGTTGTGATGGCTAAGTGGGTGGGCCTCAGTGATGTCATCAGACAGTTGTGATGGCTAAGTGGGTGGGCCTCAGTGATGTCATCAGTGATGTCATCAGACAGTTGTGATGGCTAAGTGGGTGGGCCTCAGTGATGTCATCAGACAGTTGTGATGGCTAAGTGGGTGGGCCTCAGTGATGTCATCAGACAGTTGTGATGGCTAAGTGAGTGGGCCTCAGTGATGTCATCAGTGATGTCATCAGACAGTTGTGATGGCTAAGTGGGTGGGCCTCAGTGATGTCATCAGTGATGTCATCAGACAGTTGTGATGGCTAAGTGAGCGGGTGGGCATAGAGGTCTCACAAGATGGGAAGGAAAAAGACAAGAAGTGTCAAAGTAGACACTTCTTGAAACAGAGAGGCTCCTCCCTACAGATCGAGCGCACAAGAACTCTAGTGTTTGTGTGTGTGTGTGTGCGTGCGCGTGTGTGTGTGTGTGTGTGTGTGTGTATGCAGGGTCAGTTGCCAGCATTCCTCAGCTGAAACTAGAGGGACATATTTGTCCCTCGACAGCTGCCATAGCCTGTACCTGCGAGCCATCCATAAATTCACTCATATAGTTTTACACTTTGTTTGAACGTGGCACCTCCAGTTACCATCATCAACATGAACCAAACAAAACAACTAGAGCAAAACATCTCTGCTCATTCAGAGAATTAACATTCACTTTCAGAAAAATGTGTGCAT
>NC_139638.1:9701678-9716678 GCF_964638095.1 Poromitra crassiceps | reverse complement strand
GAAGCCGGATTAAGGGTAGGCTATGTGTCCTGGTCGCTGCACTAGCGCCTCCTCTGGTCGGTCGGGGCGCCTGTTCAGGGCGGAAGGGAACTGGTGGGAAGAGCCGGTGAAGCTCCCCACTGTCAGGCGAAAAGAAGCGGCTGGCAGCTGCGCATGTGTCGGAGGAAGCTTGGTGTTAGTCTACGGCTCTCCCAAGATCGGCAGAGGGTGGTGCAGCAACTGGGGCAGCAGGGGGAAATTGGCCAAGTACAATTGTGGAGAAAATGCGTGAAAAATCGGAAGGAAAAAACCAACTCACTATACTGACTCTGCCCCAGAGGGAATACAAACTGCTCACACTGGCATTCTTAGTACCATGCTTTACCCACAGAAGCACACAGGGAAGCCAGGAGAGGTGAAGGAAGATAAAGGAGAGTTCTCTCATCTCATGTGTGATTTTACATTTCCTATTGTGCAGCTGTAGCAGTATTGGTATCAGCAGTGTGTAGTAGTAGGTATTATCAGTAGTAATACTATTACTAGTAGTGTTACTATTCAGGTGATTATTGGTAGTCTTGTAGACTAGAACAAAAGGCACACCACCGTGCATCACATGGGTGTGAGCCATTTATCCTGAAACTTGTCTGTGGGTTTGGCCTTTCTCTTCTTAACATTACCGTTGCTGCTTGTCTCAGGATCCGGAGGATTCATGTTCTCGTTCTCTGGATCATCAACAACGTCGTAATCGTCATCAGATTCTTCATCATCAATAACGTAGACATCACTGGTACTGACGTTAGTCCTTTCGGGGGCTGTTGGTGTTGCGCTAATGTTAACATTACCTCTAGTGTTCTTTTTTTCTGAGCGGGTCCCCCTTCAGACTATGTAGATTTATGTTTCAGCCATCGTTCCATCGTGTTGGCAAGCCTTCAAGTTCACAACCTGCCTGTATCTAGCGAGGCATCAGCAGACACTTAGCGTTGTCCCTTTGTTGTGACCAGCCAGGCGGAAGTCGGTCAGTGGAATTTGGTCTGCCGTGCGTCAGTCGTCTGCATTGAGCAATGTTCCCCACCATCGGCTTAAAGGGATACACCACTTTTTTGGAAGTTTAGCTCATTTGCCACATCCCCCCCCCCCACATAACCAAGATACACCATGCCTTACCGGCACTGTCCGCTCAGTTTACAGTCTGATAGCCGGCACTACTTTCCAAACATGGCCGCCGACCTCTTTTCCTTCCAAAAAGACATTACGTGCATTTTGGATTAACATTTCATCGTGTGGTGAGTACCCGAAGCACAACATGTATTTTGGCGCTGTGAGATGTGTGTTTTGGCAGATTTTGAACAGCTGTACCATTAGCCTCCATTCTATGGCGATAATTACTAACTTCACGACTGTAGCTCACTGTAAACTGAGCGGACAGTGCCGGTAAGGCATGGTGTATCTTGGTTATGTGGGGGGGATGTGGCAAATGAGCTAAACTTCGAAAAAAGTGGTGTATCCCTTTAACATATAGACATTGGCCCCCGCAAACGCATGCGGGGATCCCCGCATTATAAATTAAAAATTTGCGGGGATTGCTGAAAATATGCACGATACGCGCAATCTTGTGCCGAATTTCAGGCCGTGAGGAGAGGACAAAGAGAGGAGAGAAAGAAAGCAAGGGAGACAGGGGAGAAAGAGAGGAGAGAAAGAAAGTGAGGGAGACACGGGAGAAAGAGAGAGAAGTCCTGATGAAGCGATGGAGAGAGAAGGAGGTGGAGGAGAAAGACCAGAGCGCTGTCCTGAGGAAATGGGAGGAGAGGAGAGATGTGGAGGAGCAGAGCGGAGAAGTGGAGAATATTCTGCTCACTTGAGCAAAGTGTTTACAATAACTTAATAAGCCAGTGAGCCAGTTGGCTACTGCAGAAATCATATGCTTGACAAGAAGACAGTAATGTTTAGCTGACTAGTATAATTATCCAAGCACGAAATAGATCGACAAATAGACAAAATGATCACTTCTCAAACAAACTGCACTTTTTTTTTTAATTGAGTCTGATACTGCTGAGACAGAAATGCAATCAATTGTCAGG
Source organism: Poromitra crassiceps (assembly GCF_964638095.1). NCBI lineage: Eukaryota > Metazoa > Chordata > Actinopteri > Beryciformes > Melamphaidae > Poromitra > Poromitra crassiceps. Next base: position 9,714,621 of record NC_139638.1, on the reverse strand, counting down.
TGCAACGCAATGGTTAGGTTCTACCGTCCTCATCCTCCTTGAGAGTCACCACCCCATCTCCACTCATCATCTTAGGCATCACTCTGCCTCTCAGGTTTCTTGTTGCCATCGTCACCCGTGTAGCAGGAAGATATGGTGTCCGGCTTGGCAGAGGAGAGGTTATCAGATTGATCGTAGGAGTGTGAACATGCTGTACCTGCTGTGAGAGCAGATCTCTAGTGGATAGTGATGCCATTGGATTGAATTGGACATTTTAAGAAGTGTTTGATGTCATTGTGGAGGGTTGGGTCCCATGGGCGTACAAGATGATGAGGTCGAGCTTGACCTTGAATATCCTGGACATCCATCTCTGTGTGGAGACCACACACGGACTGTTCATGATGCTGAAGATGTGAGGCAGGCAACCATAGGGGGCCACCTCAGTGCTCTGTTCAAAGGTTTCACCTTCAGGATTTTGTTTTTCTTTGGCCAAAACCTTCTCCTCGAAACTCCCATGACCAAATCCGTTCTTCTGTAGCTATGTTGAAGTGACAGCTGGATTGCGTATGAAGTCAGCCTGTTGTCCCTGTGGATGTCCTTCTGGCTCGTGAAGGAGCTGTTGGCTCAAACGCCATTTCCTGTGGTTTGTACAGAGGGAAGCAGGTGCTCTGTATGTGTCAGGATTACCAGGAGCCAAAGCCATTGGGCCGCAGTAAGAAAGCGTGGGAGAACAGGCTATTCATTTCAAAGACGAAACATCTCACATGTGTGTCAGATATCATATCAGCGGCTTCCCGCTTCATAATATCCAGATTTGGTATGAATTTATTTACTCCCACAACTCAAAGAGCCCTATACTGAATGCTGTTACAATTTGCAGTTTTGTGCAATTCACAAATGCCCCCTCAGCCGTACCGCCGTCTGACGAAGGTAAAATCAGAGCCGTGTAGATAGAAGAGTCCCGACATCTCTATTCACTCCAATGGACCAGTTTTTTTACTCTCGAGTTCCAGGATCCTGGATTAAGCAGCACTGTCGAGTTGCAGCAAAATAGACAGTTTGTGTTGTACTCTGAAAGGGTTTTTCCCCCCTTGAATCAAATTGTACATTATCAGCTTTATTTTAGCATGCAAAAGTAGCGCGAGACCCATTCCTGGCTGTTCATTGGCTAATGAGTCTCGCATTCTGGTCCTCCACTGACGCCACTCTCTCTCTAGAGGACACTAGGTAAAATGATTGAAACCATCTTTGGAACGGGAACTTCCGTCCGCTAACATGGAGGGTGCGGGATTTAAGCCCTATAGTGCAGCTAGCCACAAGGGGGCGATCAACATGTTTTGGCTTAACTTTTGAGATGCGGTCGTGATGTCCATATTTATATACAGTCTATGGTTAAGAGTAGTTATGGAGACAAGGGGTGACCCAAGAGGACCAGAAGGATAGAATATAGAGAAACAGTGGATGGATGAATAAATGTGGCATTCTTTGTCGTTGCTACGGTAATGACGCTGATGCATTTCTAACATTGGACACTCTTTAAAGTGGAACTGAACCTGTTCGTCACGTGCATAATGAGTCCGTTTCAGACTGAAAACATAGTTTGTCTAAGATGACAGGTTGAGAGGCGGGTCATAGTATCATGTCGATGATTTTATTTGACAATTCTGGGGACTGAATTGGGTTTTGGCCAATCCTGGCGTGTTCCGCCTCCAAATCGAGTGGGATTCAGTGTGTTGTGGCGCTCCCCTCGGGAAGAGCCTGCTGACGCGAGGTTAGAGGCTGAGTGGAGCTCAGCGAGCCGCAGGCAGCCAGCTGCCTTCGTGTTGCCGAGCGGAGAGTGCAGCACGTCGGCCTGGAATCTCCGAAGTTCGACCCCTGACAACCAAGCTCTCGGATGCGCACGCCATTATCGCTGCTGTAAATACGATATCCCTGGAATGCGCGTTTTAACGAGCCAGTTACATTTCTTTGCATTCTTAGAGATTATAGTTTTTGTTTTTTGTTCATGTTTCTAACAATTGGCCAAGTTAGTAGTTAGTTTATGGGATAGGAATTCTGCCAGATGACAGGCACTAGGCGCCATTTTCGACTTCATTTGGAAGAGAAAATTATCCTGAAATGAAGATTTGATTGACAGCTGCATGTCGTGATATGATTGGTTGAAATGGGGTAGAAGTTTGAAAGTACTAGGTGACGTCAGCAAACTGTACATTACTGTTATCAATGAAATCTTGAAAAATGAACTTTTGATGTGAAAAAGTGTGAAAAACTAAAGAAATTAGATTGTTGTGATTTTGTTTGCATACATTATTAAATAGGTGCACTGCATACCAAAGGTATTTGAACTAAAAGAAAAGAAAAGTCATTTTTGGGTTCAGCTCGACTTTAAGAATACTACTATAAATTTTGGTAATTGCAAATAAATTGCATATATTGTTATCACACTATTACACTAACCAGCTACACACGAGGCAGCCGGGAGCCTTCAAGGTCTAATACATTAATCCTCAAAAATGATCTGACACTCTTATCCAGATCAATGTACAATGAGTGTAGCAGTTGAATAGGCTTAAATTCAGAGAAGCAACCAATAATGAGTCAGCCTCATTTTTCCAGACAGTAGATATAGCAAATATTCCTCTATTCAGATAATATCCCTGTCTTTTCGAGATAACCCATCTATAGAAGAAGAACAGGGGTGGACAAAATGACTATAAATCAGGGGTTCTCAAAGTGCAGCCTCCTAGCCTCCAGGCTCACCATGAGTGTTAGGTGACATGATGGTATAGGTTGACTGTCTTTCAGATAGGGATGCACCGATTGCCATTTTCTTGGCCGATTCCGATTTCCGATTTTTGAATAGTCTGACTTGCCGATACCGATTTTTGCCGATTCCGATTTTTTTTTCTAAAAACAACAATTGACAGCTTACACAAACGTTTTTTGTAACTTTGTTTGAAAATTAAGATTCATAGAACAATTCTTACATCTAATGGGGATCCAAATAAACAAATAAACAATTCTTATCATTTGCATGAAGTAGGACCATCTCACTCGAACACATCTCAAAATAAAAGTGTTCCAGGTTAGGCTACTGGACAGAGCTTTTTTGTGCAAATACAATGAATACAAAAATTAAATTAAATCCAATAGCCTATATCCCACAGCTATCATGCATTTACTTTTCCAAAAGAAAACAGGTGCAACAGAACATCAAAATGATCCATGGACAAGGAGTTTATAGACTGGCTCCAGACCAGTCCTCTTGAGTAGAGGGGAAATGAGTTTATGAGTTACAGTAACGATCTTCAGTCTGAATATCAGGCGGAGTTTACACACAGTCCGAAGTTTGGTATGCGTATTTTTATCTGCCATCCGAAAAAATATCATCACGCACAGAAAACGTTGCACACTTGTGAGTCCGATGCATTTTTATTATTATGTCCGTCGTTCTCATGTCGTTCTCATGTCGTTCTATTTGCAATACGAAACAAATAGTCTCTCCTGTATCCACCACGTTGCAACATGACTGACAGGCTGAGGCAGCAGCGCTGATGTGGAATGGAAATGGACACAATGCTCACGTTCACCTCGCCAAGCCGGCTGTGCGCGGTGGCGGGTAGCTGGAGGACCGCTTCCCGGGGAGAGAGAGCAGAGAGAGAGGGGCCAGTGAGGTGAAGCGAGCCGCTCTGACTGGACTCCAGCCGAGCGGGACTCGGCCGCATCTCTGTCTCCACGGCTTATTTTCGACTTGCATGTGTGACAAACTGCGAGCTTTGTCTACTTCACTGACGGTGAAAAAAATCTACAACAACGAGGAAGGTATGCTGGCGTGTGTGGTGTGGTGGCTGGGTGCCTGTCTCGGTGCTTTGGGGTGCGCGCACGTCATGTGAAAATCGGCTCACAGAATCGGCTATTTAGAGTAGGGCTGCACGATATATCGTTTACACATCGACATTGCGATGTGCGCATGCGCGATAGTCACATCGCAGGACGTGCGATGTCAAAAGCAAATTAACTCGTCATGTTGCTTGATAAACTCTCACTTTAGGGGTAGCCTACTGAGTGAAATGCAGGCTCTCTCAAAGGAGAGAGACGCCCCGCTACTGTACTCACTCATTTAATGCTTAGCTTCAACACAACAAACATGCACAGAGAGCAAAATTGAATTGTTTTTGCTTATGTTGCGTTGCTGACAGTAGCCTGTCTGTAAACGATGTGATTGCGAGGCGGACTTGTCCACAGCTTGCATACAGCAGGCTGGCTGCTGTAACTCAACATGTCCGTGGAGTGGAGATATTTACTCTTGAAACGCCAAAAAGCAAGACCGCAACTTATGACACGAAGGCTAAAGTGATTACTGAGAAGTTGTCCGTGTATCACCGCAGCTCTCTCTCCCCCTCAGTCTGATGATGCATCAGATGATAGCAGTAACGTTACGGTAGAGGTAATCATACATAGCGACTCATTTACACAAAACATGTCGGTGAAAATAAAAAGACAATAGACATAGCTGGGCAATTAAATATATATTTATTACTTTTCACGAATGAATTGTTTGTCACCGGTCGGCTGCATGTGAATCCTCGTCTCTGTACTGCCCTGCGTGCGCTCAAAAACCGGAACTCCCCAAATGCGGAGCGTACCACTTGGTAGTTTCTGGAGGGGGGTCAGACCAAGTGTGTGAAGTAACCATGTGTGAAGTGGCAGCGGCGTTTCATTGTTGATTTCTTGAAACGTTAGAACGAAAGAAGTTGAAAGCAGTGATTATAATCAATTAAATCTAATGTTTTTCTGCAAATAGCATCATTGGGAGGTAGATTCTGGCACTCAATATTAGGGGTGGGCAATATATCAAATTTATATCCATATTGTGATTTGAGACTATATGATCTTAGATGTTGGATGGTAATATGGTGATACAGCATACATGTTGTCTTTCCCTGGTTTTAAAGGCTGCATTACACTAAGTGAAGTATAGGCTAGTGACATTTTAAAGTAGAATGTCATAACTCACTTTTTCATGTATGTAAGTCATGGAAATCCATTGGTCAAAATGTGTATGCACCCTGATAGATGACGCTCTGAGGCCTGTCACAGCCCAGTGGTTGAGAAACATTAAAATACCTAATTTCCCCTCCAAAATCAGATGGACTCCTCTACAAAATCATCCCAATCATTCTAGAAATATTATTTTCTTTCAAATAGAGCTATTCTGGTAATCTGGTGAAAATCTGTATTTTTTCATATCGCAATATATATCGCATGGGCGGGGAATATCGCAATGTCAGTTTTTTCCAATATCGTGCAGCCCTAATTTAGAGTGACCGGCGCAGATCACCGATCGAGGCCGATCACGTGAAAATCGGCCATTTCCGGTCACGTGCCGATCGATCGGTGCATCCCTACTTTCAGAGGCTGTATCAGGCTCAGAGGCTGTATCAGGCTCAGAGGCTGTATCAGGCTCAGAGGCTGTATCAGGCTCAGAGGCTGTATCAGGCTCAGAGGCTGTATCAGGCTCAGAGGCTGTATCAGGCTCAGAGGCTGTATCAGGCTCAGAGGCTGTATCAGGCTCAGTTTTAAATGTCTTTCAGAGGCTGTATCAGGCTCAGTTTTAAAGCCACAGTGAAGAAAGTGGTATCAAATGAAACTAGAAGATATAAAGCATCCATTTGGTACCACCAATGCATGCCATGGAAAACACAACATACATTTCTCACATGATTCACAACTGCCATGACGTTTATTGTAGAAGAGGCTATTAAAGAAAATAGTTGTTTTGGAATTATTTTGTGTTCGGTTTTTTCTTGGGCGGCCTCAATCCAATTTCCCTAATTTGGCCCTCAGTCATCAAAACTTTGGGAACAGCCCTGCTGTAGATCATTGTGGAAGACATCTAGATGAATCAGTCAGGTAGTTCAATCAATAAGAACAGTTAACCATCTAATCCATACTACTACTTTGTACTTTAAGATAAATGCTTCTGTGTGCATTCATTGTTAATGTGAGCGGTGAGAAGAAAGGCACCAGTGCAGCTGTGGAATACATTTTAATTCCTAATAGCAATAAGGCTATATTTTCCAATATATATATATATATATATATATATATATATATATGTGTAATTGTGATTGACATTGGAGACATTATTGTGTCCAGATGATTTACGTAAAGGCAAGAGACGAGTAAAATGATATGATTTACAACTAGAGGCTAAGATATATATCATTCTATAGATGTGGAGGAAATCTAGATGAATTCAACTGTTCATCAGTGAAAAATACAATCAGCACCTGTAGTTGACTTTATAAGAAAAGGACCCCCGATTCTGAACTTTGGTGTCAGACTATTTGCAGAGCAGAACTTTTTGATGAATGACAAGACAGTGGGTAAAAAGTGTTCCATACTTCAACCCTATACAAGTATACATACACAGAAACACACACACACAGTGGGTACAAACTGTTCCATACTTCAACCCTATACAAGTATACATACACAGAAACACACACACACACAGTGGGTACAAACTGTTCCATACTTCAACCCTATACAAGTATACATACACAGAAACACACACACACAGTGGGTACAAACTGTTCCATACTTCAACCCTATACAAGTATACATACACAGAAACACACACACACAGTGGGTACAAACTGTTCCATACTTCAACCCTATACAAGTATACATACACAGAAACACACACACACAGTGGGTACAAACTGTTCCATACTTCAACCTAGTGCTGCACGATTAATCGAATCGCAATCGCAATCGCGATGTCAGCACGTGCGATTACATAACCGCAAAAGTGTGCGATTATTTTTTTTTTTTCACGTATTTTTGAGTGTGTGTGTGTGTGTGTGTGAGAGCCTCCTCTAAACTAACGTTACACGCGACGCAGCAAACACACGTTTATCTGCCATCACACTGGGCATCAATACTAGCGGGAGACTTCTCCCATGGACTCCCGCAAATAAGTAATGTTATGCACAGCAAGGTTACATATTATCTACCGAGAGGCAGAGAGAGAACATCCATGATCGCTAACAGCAAGCTATGCTAATAACTAGCTAGCCGTTCGTTCAGAAACGCATGTAAACAGCCGTGTGATCAGTGAGAACGTCAGTAAAATAAGGAGAAAGCTGCAGGTGCTTATGCAGAACTAGTGCGCGATTAAGTACACAGTGGGGATGACCCGCTGTGATGAAGAATATAACGAGATTAACAAGGTTGATAGCAAAACACTGTCGCAGCTGCCAGCACTGGCAGCATCACCTCTAGGCTTCAACTAGCCTGTCACATGACGCCTTCATGGTCCCTCGTTAAAAGTCTGCAGATGCACGTTCTCACCTCTCTCTCTCAAGAAGCGTCACGTGAGTGTGGCGTTTAAGGCCATCTGTTGCTACAAAATAAATAAACGGGGTGTATCATTCATTAGTATTGCTGGACAGACATGTAACTAACTTTGCAACTTTGCTGAGCCATCTTCTATGTGCTGTAACACAGTGCCGTTTCTATTTGACTGGTGTTTCTTTTTTACATGTTTGGGACAGGCAAATGTCTCAAAATGTTTTATTTTTTTGTAAAGATAATTTAATTTCAAATTGGTTTATTTTTTTTGTTTTAATATATTTTAAATTGTAACATATTTCATGTATTTTAGTCTGTGATATGTGAAACCGTGGTATTTTTGTCCAAGGTTATACCGTCAAAAAACTCATGCCGGCACATCCCTAGATACCTCTTGTTTATTATATCGCAATCACAATCGCAATCGCAATATTGTCCACCCTAATCGCTAATCGCACCTTTTCCCCAAATCGTGCAGCACTACTTCAACCCTATACAAGTATACATACACAGAAAGTATACAAGTATACATACACAGAAAGTATACAAGTATAAATACACAGAAACGGTGAAAGAATGAGAAGCCACGTTTTGAGTGGTGAGAGGAAACTGAGGGAAATACATCAGAGAGACGGATCATATCAAGACGAGAATTAATTCTCACTTTTTTGCTTCCTGGCAATTCAGCTCCAATTTGCTGTTGGATTAAAGATGTTTCTCAGGCTGCATCTTGTCACCTGCAATCTGACTCTCTCTCTGTCTCCCACATCCTCCCTCATTCCTCTTATCTGTTTGCACAGGTGAGACCAAAGAGATCATTTTCTTCACCAAATTGTTGTTTACTTTCAAAGTCTGCCATTGGAAATGGTTTCCGGAGCTTCTCAGTCAAACACACTTAAACAAGCTTTGGCTGCGTGTCTGATGCTGTTTATCATCATGAAGGAAAGCATTTCTCTGACTAAGCTGCTGGTATGAAACCAGAAGCTGCTTTGGAGAGCGATAGCATCTCTGCTGCAGCATCACACGTTCCCTGGAGGTTTTCCATCAAAATGCTTTTGAGGAATCTGCTTATTTAGCTGAGAGCAAAGTAAGGAGGAGAGGATTTAGGTGCTGGATGATGTGACACACATCCACATCTGGGGACAGATGTTTGAAGGCTATATAGTGTATGTCTTCTGGTGGACAAGGAAATGTTTTGCATGTTGTGCATTTGTGCCGTATACAGTATTCCCCGAGAAAATGTTTTCAGGCCTGGAGGGATTTCGAAACGTACACCAAACCGCAACGGTGGGGGGGGCCCTCGCTGGCGACGCTAAACTTTTAGCTAACCTGTTCGCATCTATGTTCGCAATGGCATCCCGAGTATCATCATACTATTATGGGATGCGATGCAAACCGTTGTATTATGGGATGTGTGTTTCCCAGGCAACGACACACGTTGACACGTTTTTTGGAACAGCGCCGCAAGCTGGCACGATGCTCCTAAAAGCAAAATGCTTATTTTCTTTTATGATTTTGAATCTTCTATTACTGTCAACACTGTCAGCACCAGTATTGTTGTATTGTAATAATATGCCATAAAGGTTTATTGACATTTTGGGGAGAGCAGGATCCCCCCCCCCCCAGTGCAACTGAACCTTTGAGCAGACAGGTCTGACCTTACCCTTTGAGCGAATAAAGAACAATGTAAACACTCTAATGGCTGCAGTGCTCCTTCATCGCCCTGTGAGAGACGTTGAGGTCACGAGGTTGAACGTCTCCCGGGCGACTTACTTCCTCCCAATAAGGCTGGAGATGAAGGAAGTCAGCAGCTGTTCTTCAGGGCAAAACAGACAGAGGCATTGTGGGGTGGAGGAGGTCAGGAGCAGGGGGACACAACACAACACAGAGGCATTGTGGGCCAGAGGAGGTCAGGAGCAGGGGGACACAACACATTCAGCTTTTGACAGGGGTTGCCCTGGTGATAGCCGGGTGACGTTCACCAGCTAGTCTCGCTTGCCAGACTCTCCCAGCAAAGGTTCACCAGCTAACAGTTCTGCTATGAGCTGTCTGATTGTGTGTGTGTGTGTGAGAGAGAGAGAGAGAGAGAGAGAGAGAGAGAGAGAGAGAGAGAGAGAGAGAGAGAGAGAGAGAGAGAGAGAGAGAGAGAGAGAGAGAGAGAGAGAGAGAGAGAGAGAGAGAGGAGAAGAGAGAGGAGAAGAGAGAGAGAGAGAGAGAGAGACCATTGACAGTGTTACAGTGTTACTTGGTTACTGTGAGGGTGGAGGATGTGTCACAAACTTTGACATTTGAGGAATGGGAAGAGTTGATCTCATTTAACAGGAAGTGTTGCGCTGGAATAACTCCAAGCTGTAGAGGAAGTAAAGAGGGATGTACTTGATCCAAGTACTAAATAAGAGATATAAGATGAGTGCAACTTTATTGCAATATGGACAATACCTGTTGTGCACAGTGACAGACACTTTCATAGAAAATGATATGAAAACATATAATTGAGATATGTGCAGACATGGGTGTGACTATTTCCATTCGGAGTGTTCCAAAAGTTGATTGACCTTGAATCCACTATGTGTTTAATCATCATTAGCTCAGAGGAATAGCAGCTACAGTAACTGTGTCAAATGAGCTACTGTAGCCTAGATGGAAAAGGCTGTGTACACGTGGGCGTTGGGGAGTCAATTAAATACTAATCCCGGAGATAATTGCACCATCAAAGTGCCCCAATTAAAGAGCTCAGAGACAGTAATTCTGCTGCTCTGTCATCTTGTCAGGTGGGAGAGACAAAGTGTGTCTAGAGCTATAGTAGTCTATAGAGTCATACAAGATAGACGTAACGTTACAACATTCAGACAAAAACATTGGTCCAGTTTATGGTTTTGTGTCCGGTTGCTACCATCTAGAGATGCTGCGATCCGATCATGTGATCGGATATCGGCGCGATATCAGCCAAAAAACATGGATCGGATCGGATCGGATTCCAGCGAAAATTACCGATCCAAGGCTCCGATATAAGCACTCCATTCCATGACTCCGCTCCAGGATTTCTATCCAGCATGCAGCAGCAGCAGCAGCAGCAGCAGCAGCACACAGAGGCCGCGTTGAGCCTAGGATGGCCAGGGCCAAAACGTCAGACACACCCGTCCTTAACCTATGTGCGATTCGAAATCACGCGTCCGCACCATAGACTGGCAAACATGGCCGCCCCCAGTGTGGCTGTCTGACAGTTTCAAATTATAACAAAACAACCACTATTGCAATTTGCAATACATGTCCCGCAAGGTTTCTGAGATTAGGGGAAAGTCTGAGCTGGCGTTACGCTAAACCAAACGTGGGGATGAGGCAGCGGATTTGTTTTGGCGTTAACGTTAGCTGTTGTGATGATGGCTAACGGGGCTAACGTTAGCTAGCTGGTTAGGCTATCTAGTTGCAGGGCAGCGCTCCACAAGCTTGTTGTGACCAAAACCCCCGCATTTAAAGCATTTCATACTCCCAGAGCTGGCGTAAACCATAGAGAACCTCATGCATTAGCCTACTCAAAATGAAACGTCCAGGGTTTGTGTCTCCAAAATCAACTAACGTTAACGTTACATGCAAGCTAACGTAGCTAGCTGCGGAGCACTCGATCTATAAGGAAAACGAATGCGCACATAGCCTACATAATTGTCAACATCACATACATGTATTTTCTTTAATCTAGACTACAGGCATCATTTTTCAGTCAAAAGTGAAACGACACAGATATGATGGCGTATAGTGAGGCTTTCCATGCCTCACTATAGAACTGGCCCCATGCAAAATTCAGACCGCTTATATGTTGCCGTCATGCCAATAAGAAAGCAGCTAGGCTTTCGGTTCTATAAAAGCCATTATTTTTTGTATTGACTATTGAGTGATACACTTTACAAAAAAAATATATTATATCACAATAGTGTTGTCAGATTTGCTTAGGTCAGAGCTATGGAATTTTAAATCATCCATCTTTGCTCACAACATTTGCCCTTTCTTTCTTCTTCTTTTTTACCCCAGGTGTGCATAAAATACAGGTTAAGAACTTATGGAAAAGTCATGGAAATGAATTAGATGAACTAAATCGTTTACATACTATATTACCAAAGCACACACATACTAACCCTAAAAATGTTTGTTGCCTGCTAGCTATCAGACAGCATAGAGAGACTTAAATATGTGCTGTATCGGTATCGGATCGAAATCGGTATCGAATCGGGTATCGAAATTTGATCGGAATCGGATCGGTTTTGAGCTAAAATATCGAAATCGGATCGGAATTGAAAAATCTCGATCGCAGCATCTCTACTACCATCGGTCAAGATTGCACAATTACCCCTCTGCAAGGACCACTATATTCCAAAATAAACATTGCCATATCCAATAGTTAGCCTATATTTGGTGGTATGGCTGGTCTGGTGGGAGTTCCCTGCCCTTCCATGTACAAAAAGTGATATCCGCTACAGAAATCAGCTGAGCTGGGTTTGTGTCAATTTAATTCTACCACTTTCCATCGTCACAGTCGGCAAACATGACATATTGAAGGTTTTTGTTTTGTTTACATTCTGTGACATGCGTTCTTATAATTCTGTGTCTATATGCACTTGACACACCTACCAAATCAGCTTCGAACACACCCATTGTTTGTTGTTGTTTGTTGTGGTATCACCATAGCAACGGCCTCTAAAAGTCACGGATATTGTTTGATTTTGCAATAACAAGGTTGAAACGTTTGTAACCGAGGATCACAACAGCAACCCTGACTATTGTTTTCTAATCTCCCGTGAGACTCCCAGGGTTCTGTGTTGTGTCATATGGCAGCGATGGCGGGCTTTGATGGACAGCGGGACAACAGAGTGCTTGTACAAACTAATATGATTATTAGTCTGCAGCTTACCTATAGTACGTCTGACCCAAGTCTGTCTTTGTCTTCAGTTGGACAAGTCTACACATATATGAACTGCTGACAGTCAAGTGGGCGGGGTCTGACAGTCAAATGGGCGGGGTCTGACAGGCAAATGGGCGGGGTCTGACAGTCAAATGGGCGGGGTCTGACAGTCAAATGGGCGGGGTCTGACAGTCAAATGGGCGGGGTCTGACAGTCAAATGGGCAGGGTCTGACAGTCAAATGGGCGGGGTCTTACAGTCAAATGGGCGGGGTCTGAGCAACGCAACACAAAGGGAATGGAGATTTGTAAACTTTTGAAGTGGCATCCATACCTTGTATTACAGTATCCTCTGAGAAGCGTGTGACTCAGCTAAGTGGTATTCTCTAACAGCTGTTTGAATGCTAAACGTCATTCAATCACATTCAGTAAATAGCAGACTGTTGGCTATACTCTGAAGACATGTGATTGGTGCCGGTTATTTATTTCCCACAGATGTTGGGTGGCTTTCATGCAGGAACCTTTGACCAGACTTTCCATTCAGACTGTGAGTCCCTCCTCGCCGACTGCCAGACCGATGCTGAGCGGGCTGCCAGCCTTGCATATTTGATCAACTGAATAGTTTCTCCTGTCAAGGCTCTGAGGTTCTAGCACTCGCAAAGTGGAATAGTGATATAGCCGACTTTTCAATGCCCACTAGGGTTCCATGCCAT
>NC_139638.1:9679178-9696678 GCF_964638095.1 Poromitra crassiceps | reverse complement strand
GCTGGGGAAATAGGGGGGGGGGGGCAAACACAATAGAAACTACAAATTTGATGTCTTGAGTCGAACTGAGAGGTGTAAGATCAGAAAAATAATTATTTTTGGGGAAAGTGGCTGGGAGTCGAATTTTTTGTTTTTGTTTTTTTGCAAAATTAACATTGAAGTCAATGGGAAAACTATGCAATGGATTTTGAAGCCTTGTAACTCAACCAAATGTTCAATCAACCCCAAGGTTAGATATTAAGGTCAAATTTCAAGGTATTTGGTACAGGATGCCCGCTGAAAAAAATGAAATACATTAATTTTGTAAGAATTTCCTGGAGGTCTCAAAAAGGCGGTTTTAATGGAAGTCAATGACCGTGCAGCCGGTCCTTAGCAGACGTTTAAGGATTATTTGAGTTTCTGGGTGCCAGGACGATGTTTTTCTAGTTTTTTCAACGTGAATTACCATAATAAACCATAAAAAAAACCTGTGCTTAATCTTACACCTTTCGCTCCAGGATTTTCCAAATTACACTTACGCGATTATTGCTTCGCACCGGCTGGGTGGACCAGCAGGGTATATTGATATGGACATTTTTTGTAGTATTTTGGAAAGTGAACGACTATTTTCTCGAACTTTCTTTGGACTGTGGTTTGTAGGGCTGGCACGGATCAGAAAACCCACCGATCGGATCGCGTGACGGATTTTGAGCCACGGATCACGGATTTTTCGGATCAGCAAAAAAAAAAAAAAAAGGCTATATCAGATTTTTTCTCTCAAAATTAGATTTTCGATTTGATTTTTTAATACTATTATACTTCTCTAACCATTTGTTGCCCTGCACAGCTCAAAAAATATTTTTTTCTCATGACACAATTTATGCTTTTACTCTGAAGGCAGAACAACCCAACTTCCTGTTTTAGGTCGCACTGCGCCTAACTTCTTGGCTGTTGCTTGCACGGATTATTGCACGGATTATCCGTGATCCGTGCCAGCCCTAGTGGTTTGACACATAGTGGTAAATCCAAAGTTTGGTAAAGTATGAACTGCAGTCAATGGTAACCATAAGGTAAACAAAAATTACTTTTTCAAAGAAGATTTAATTGTCTTGAAAACATTTGATAATGCGTTATTATACTCCCCAGCATTTCCCAGTCCCTCCCCACCCATCACTTTCCTGCTCTCTCCTCTCTCACATTCCCCCTGCTCTCCCTCCCTTCTCCTGCTCTCTCCTCCACTCTATCCTATATTTCTATTTTTTCTATAATTCTTTATCAATTGTTCAATGTGTTATCATTACTACTGTAATTTGCTGTGTGCAGCACGTGTGTGTGCAGCACATGCGTGTGTTTGTGCACATGCATGATCAGACTGTGTGTATGTGTGTGCAGCACATGCGTGTGTTTGTGCACATGCATGATCAGACTGTGTGTATGTGTGTGTACAGCACATGCATGTGTCTGTGCACATGCATGATCAGACTGTGTGTATGTCTGTCTGTGTGCAGCACATGCGTGTGTTTGTGCACATGCATGATCAGACTGTGTGTATGTGTGTGTGCAGCACATGTGTGTGTTTGTGCACATGCATGATCAGACTGTGTGTATGTGTGTGTGCAGCACATGCGTGTGTTTGTGCACATGCATGATCAGGCTGTGTGTATGTCTGTGTGTGTGCAGCACATGTGTGTGTTTGTGCACATGCATGATCAGGCTGTGTGTATGTGTGTGTGCAGCACATGCGTGTGTTTGTGCACATGCATGATCAGGCTGTGTGTCTGTGTGTGTACAGCACATGCGTGTGTTTGTGCACATGCATGATCAGGCTGTGTGTATGTCTGTGTGTGTGCAGCACATGTGTGTGTTTGTGCACATGCATGATCAGGCTGTGTGTATGTGTGTGTGCAGCACATGCGTGTGTTTGTGCACATGCATGATCAGGCTGTGTGTATGTGTGTGTGCAGCACATGCGTGTGTTTGTGCACATGCATGATCAGACTGTGTGTATGTGTGTGTGCAGCACATGCGTGTGTTTGTGCACATGCATGATCAGGCTGTGTGTATGTGTGTGTGCAGCACATGCGTGTGTTTGTGCACATGCATGATCAGACTGTGTGTATGTGTGTGTGCAGCACATGCGTGTGTTTGTGCACATGCATGATCAGACTGTGTGTATGTGTGTGTGCAGCACATGTGTGTGTTTGTGCACATGCATGATCAGACTGTGTGTATGTGTGTGTGCAGCACATGCGTGTGTTTGTGCACATGCATGATCAGGCTGTGTGTATGTCTGTGTGTGTGCAGCACATGCGTGTGTTTGTGCACATGCATGATATGTATTTGTATCGTGGTTTGTATCTCCCTCCTACAGTTCAACAACAGAGCATATGGTCACGTTTAAGAACTTGACTAGTAATGTTAAAAGGTGTTGAGCAGTGGAAGTGCCAGAACTGATTTACTGACATTTCGACGCCGGCTCCTTTTCACACATGCCGACATGCCGTTAACATTGACTGACCAGACTCCGGTGTGAAAGGGGCTCACGAGAGAGTGTCAGACATATGTTACTAGTCTGTTTTAGGCTTCATTGTTCTTACCATCTTGCAATTCTTAACCTTTGTCTTTTCTGTCTTCTTTTCCTTCTGTTATAGAATGTAGTGGGGTTATATAGAGTTCAGCCTTTTAAAAGTACTATACTGTCCTCCCAATCTCACCTCAACTAAATTATGTTTGTCTTGATCTAATGTAGCACGGCTCAGCATGCTGCTGAGTGCTGACCTGGTCAGACAGATCTGCTGAGATGTTGTCAGGCTTCAGGCCAGTCGCTGGCTCCCAGAACATAATGATGTCATGAGATGATGAACAGCTGCTGAAAGCGGGTCGAGTCATGGTTCTGTAGAGGCAGCACAGATGTAACGTGCTCACACAGTAGGGGTGCTCCAAAGAAAACGATTCTTGAAAGGATCGCGATTCTTAATGCCACGATTCCTGGATCGATTCCAAACTCCCAAAAATAGATTCTTCTTTGTATTGTATTTTTTTTTTACAGTGCACCTGAAGGCAACATGCAAGATACCGGCTGAATAAGTGTCCAAATGTTCATGTCATTTGTGTACTGTACTGCCACGGTGCCACCACCTCTTGCACTTAACTCATTCACTGCCAATATCTGACTGGCATTTTTGGCACAGGCCAAGTATTTCCATAATGTTTGGTCATCTTTCAAGACCCACAGTAAATTCTGTACTAGGACTACAGTGATGTCCAATACCTCGAAATGAAGATCTAAGTCTCTACTTTCACCCCCAAAAAGAAAGTTAGCTTTTAGCATGTTCTGTACTCTACTTATAACCCTTTTTATACACCCCATGTTCACCAAAAAAGCCTGTCTGGGAAGAGAAAAGGGAGAAAAAAGCATTTTTGTAAAAGGGCACAATCTCAGGCATAACTCACTCTCAATTCTTTTATTTTGAACTGTATTGACATCAGACATGTAAATATTATTCGTTAGGACACAAATGACAAAAAATATATATATATATATATATATATATATACACACATGAAGTGCTTTTTTTTTTACATTCAACAATACAGTTTACTCGGTGTGAGTGTGCAGACAGACAGACAGACAGACAGACAGACAGACAGACACACCGACAGACAGACAGACAGACAGACAGACAGACAGACAGACACACACACACACACACACACACACACACACACACACACACACACACACACACACACACACACACACACACACACAATCCCCCTTTTAGATTTCTAACCCAACATAGGATAAGCAATAACCACGCCCTGTGGCGCTGGGATTGGCCAGGAGCAACACTGGAGGGCGAGCAGCCCAGCGATTTCATGAACCAACTGAAGAGCTCTTGAGAAGGACAGCGGGCTGCTGTGAGTGCCTTCTGCCCGCTGCTGCCTAGCTGTTCCTGTGTTTATTTTGATTTGTTCTGGTACACCGTCCTCGTCCATGTCTCCCTGTCATATCTATGATCGTTCCCGTTTTCCCCTCGGCTATTCAACACGTCCTCACCGCCCTCGCAAACTGATCGATCATTTCCTCATTCCTCCGATGATCAAACACATCTCTTGATTACTTTCTCCCGTTTTCTCCTGGCTGGCACAGAGGAAGGCGACTCCAGCTCGGCGTTTCAATGGCGTTTCTCCTGTCTGCACAAGGAAGCGTTACCCGTTCTCTGCTTTCCCTCTTGCTCAATTTCAAAACAACAGCTGCGGTATGTGTTTGATCGCGTGCTGTCGGCTACCCTTTGAAGGCAGGGACCTGTGTCTGTGTGACAGGCTGGGCAAGTGTTTGCTGCAGGCGCTGCACCAATAAAAACAAAAACACGTCAAACACGTCCTTGGCGGGGAAGGCCATTGCTGATAACACGTTAAAGACGTCATTGGCGGTGAATGAGTTAAGAACTCTGGTTCCCCCCAAAATCTATAAATCCCCAGCCTATAAATCCATCTTATCTGAAGAACATAAGGGGGGAATTCCCCCCTAGTTTGCAAAATGAATTTAGTAGTAGTAGTAGACTGTAATACTTCAGAAGTTGAATTTGAAGTTCAGCATTAATACATTTGTCATTTTTTGTCTTAGATTTACCTTTGTGTGTTGATATAAAACTACATAATTGAGAATCGATTCTAGATTCTGGAATCGAGAATCGTTGGAATCGAGAATCGATTCTGGAATCGGATCGTGACCCCAGGAATCGGAATCGGATCGGATCGTGGCTTAGCCGGATCGGAGCACCCCTAATCACACAGTGTGCTCGCACACAGTCCTTTTCCTGCATGTGTGCACTGCACACAGATCTACACAGTAACATACATTAAATTGAACGAGTTAAATTGGTTCTGATTCATTTTGCAAATTCCAATTGGATGGCCCGGCATCATGGGAGTGACATATTGATTTTGAAAACACTTAATATCATGCCTGGTCTTCCTTGCGGTTAACATAGAATCAATGTGGCGTCCCTACAGCCTTCACATGCTTTGTATCAGGATACCTTTCAAATCACATTCAGGAAATGGATGTTGTTTCTCATTCTCCTGATGGTACTTACGGTCAGTTCAATTCCCCCGCAAGCGTGTCCCGTGGGCTCGCAATGCCAAGGACGAAGAGGCAAATATCAGTCAACAGAGAGTTTTGGAAGAGCGAAGTCATTTAGTTAATTGAATTTTCCCCCAGTGTTGTCGATAGAGGACGGCTGGCTCGGCATCGAGCTGTGCCACTCGACTCCGATGAGAGCTGATCCCAAAGCCATTTGAAATCAACCCGGTCTGACGGGCTATCTGATTAAGGAGGGCAGGTTTGTGTCGAGCAGACGGTGAGCAAGAGAAAACAAGAAAGGAGAAATGACAAGAAACAGAGAGAGAGAGAGACAATGAGACACAATAGAAACGGCGAGAGAGGGAGAGAGGCAGAGAAAGAAAAATGATGCATGAGTAAAGCGTGTGTGTGTGTGTGTGTGCGTGTGTGTGTGTGTGTGTGTGTGTGTGTGTGTGCGTGCGTGTGTGTGTGTGTGTGGCACAAGGGGCGGGGATGAGGTCGATGGTTGTTGATCAAAGCATTTGCCTCTAATTGGAGTCAGAGATGATTAACTCCAGTCCAGATCAAAATCCTTTTAGCCATCTACACGAGCTGAATACTGAAGATGCACGCACGTACGCGCACACACACGCACACGCACGCACGCACACACACACACACAGTGAAGATGCAGATCCACAATGAGTTGAACGAAGGATTAGGGTTGTCAAAAGTATCGATAGTATCGAAAAGTATCAATACTGAAAATTTGAATCGGATACAATACTCATTTGCAACAGGTATCAATAGTATCGAAAGTATAATTATTTTTTTTATGGATACAATACTCATTTGCAACAGCTTTCTTTTAATGAAAAATCACTGATTTCTCCCTCCCTATCATTGGTGCTTATCTGTTGCTTCAACAAGCTAAACGTGTTCTGATGGCTAGAGCAGGGCTAATCTGCTGTCTAAGTTCAAAGTTTGATCAGGTCTAGATTATGGAGAAGTGTGCGTCTGTCCGTCCATCTGTCTAACTTAATTTTTATGCTTCTTGATGTGTCGTCATCCCCCCCTTCCCGTGGTATCGAAAATGGTATCGAGTATCAATATTTTCCTGGGTATCGGTATTGAAGTAGAAATTCTAGTATCGTGACATCCCTACTAAGGATCATTTTCAGGCATGCACATATATTATAGGCTATAACTTTCCACTTACACACAAACACAGAGGTGTCGCCGGGTCAAAGCCCGTCCAGAACATAGGGACACGGTCCACACTATGGCTTATACCGAGACACTGCAGATGAACAGGTGTTGTGGACCTTCTCAGAGTCTTGGAATGCTTGGAGCTCTTGAGATGTTTTGACCGGCTCTCCAACACCGTGTCAACTGTTTCCCCCTCCAGGATTGGCTGAGTAAGTTCGGCTACCTCCCGCCCCCTGACCCTGTCAACTGTTTCCCCCTCCAGGATTGGCTGAGTAAGTTCGGCTACCTCCCGCCCCCTGACCCTGTCAACTGTTTCCCCCTCCAGGATTGGCTGAGTAAGTTCGGCTACCTCCCGCCCCCTGACCCTGTGACTGGTCAGCTTCAGACCAAGGAGGCGCTGACCAACGCCATCAAAGCCATGCAGAAGTTTGGAGGGCTGCAGGAGACCGGCCTCTTAGGTATGTGGGCGTGGGTGTGTGTGTTGTTCCTCTTAGGTATGTGTGTGTGTGTGTTTGTGTGTGTGTGTGTGTGTGTTGTTCCTCTTAGGTATGTGTGTGTGTGTGTGTGTGTGTGTGTTGTTCCTCTTAGGTATGTGTGTGTGTGTGTGTGTGTGTGTGTGTGTGTGTTGTTCCTCTTAGGTACAGTATGTGATTGGGGGAAGAGGCGGTGTCGTTCGTGGGTGTGTGTGTGTGTGTGTGTCTGTGTGTGTGTGTGTGTGTGTGTGTGTGTGTGTGTCTGGGATATTGAGAGGAAGACAGTTTGTGTGTTTGCATAGGCCTACATCGTGTACGTGTGTGTGTGTGTGTGTGTGTGTGTGTGTGTGTGTGTGTGTTGTTCCTCTTAGGTATGTGATTGGGGGAAGAGGCGGTGTCGTTCGTGGGTGTGTGTGTGTGTGTGTGTGTGTGTGTGTGTGTGTGTCTGGGATATTGAGAGGAAGACAGTTTGTGTGTTTGCATAGGCCTACATTGTGTACGTGTGTGTGTGTGTGTGTGTGTGTGGTGTGTGTGTGTGTGTGTGTGTGTGTGTGTGTGTGCCTACCTACTACCTACACATACTCAGCATAGCATAAATACAGGGTTTCCACAGGTCCTTGAAATCCTAGAATGTTTGGGAATTTGATGGGGAAAATCAAGTCAATCTGTCAATAAAGACACTTTCACAATTATGCAGTGATTTGATTTCAGCCTATATAATTTCTAAAAGTAGATATTAATGATCAAACATTTCCATTCATGTAGCCTACAGTATTTATGTTTTTGTTTCAACTACAAACATAAATAAACGTCAACTTGAAACTATGTTTCAACTACTACACACAGCATAATATTTTAACCTGTTTATAAAAATAAAAAATAATAATAATAATAAAAAAAAATCGATCTCTGGACATGTGAATCGATAATCGAGGATTAAAATAAAAATCGATTAAAAATCGGAGAATCGATTTTTTGAACCCAGCCCTAGTGCTTACACATTAATTAATTAATTACACCTTAAACCATAATAAATATTGAATCTGTATTTATTGTTTATATATAAACATTAATATTTTCCACATGCTATAGTATATTACAGTACCGGTATGTATGCTGTATAGTAGTCTGTGTAGTATTACTGTTCTGTTGTATTGCAGACCAAGCCACTCTGGGCCTCATGAAGACACCCAGGTGTTCTCTGCCTGATGTGTCCGAGACAGAGGGGACGACAGGCCGCAGGAGGCGGAGCCTGAACCCCCAGAACAAGTGGAACAAGAGGCACCTGTCCTGGAGGTAGGATCAGATTATACTACACTATAATACTACACAGCTGTCCTGGAGGTAGGATCAGATTATACTACACTATAATACTACACAGCTGTCCTGGAGGTAGGATCAGATTATACTACACTATAATACTACACAGCTGTCCTGGAGGTAGGATCAGATTATACTACACTATAATACTACACAGCTGTCCTGGAGGTAGGATCAGATTATACTACACTATAATACTACACAGCTGTCCTGGAGGTAGGATCAGATTATACTACACTATAATACTACACAGCTGTCCTGGAGGTAGGATCAGATTATACTACACTATAATACTACACAGCTGTCCTGGAGGTAGGATCAGATTATACTACACTATAATACTACACAGCTGTCCTGGAGGTAGGATCAGATTATACTACACTATAATACTACACAGCTGTCCTGGAGGTAGGATCAGATTATACTACACTATAATACTACACAGCTGTCCTGGAGGTAGGATCAGATTATACTACACTATAATACTACACAGCTGTCCTGGAGGTAGGAACAGATTATACTACACTATAATACTACACAGCTGTCCTGGAGGTAGGATCAGATTATACTACACTATAATACTACACAGCTGTCCTGGAGGTAGGAACAGATTATACTACACTATAATACTACACAGCTGTCCTGGAGGTAGGATCAGATTATACTACACTATAATACTACACAGCTGTCCTGGAGGTAGGATCAGATTATACTACACTATAATACTACACAGCTGTCCTGGAGGTAGGATCAGATTATACTACACTATAATACTACACAGCTGTCCTGGAGGTAGGATCAGATTATACTACACTATAATACTACACAGCTGTCCTGGAGGTAGGAACAGATTATACTACACTATAATACTACACAGCTGTCCTGGAGGTAGGATCAGATTATACTACACTATAATACTACACAGCTGTCCTGGAGGTAGGATCAGATTATACTACACTATAATACTACACAGCTGTCCTGGAGGTAGGATCAGATTATACTACACTATAATACTACACAGCTGTCCTGGAGGTAGGATCAGATTATACTACACTATAATACTACACAGCTGTCCTGGAGGTAGGATCAGATTATACTACACTATAATACTACACAGCTGTCCTGGAGGTAGGATCAGATTATACTACACTATAATACTACACAGCTGTCCTGGAGGTAGGATCAGATTATACTACACTATAATACTACACAGCTGTCCTGGAGGTAGGATCAGATTATACTACACTATAATACTACACAGCTGTCCTGGAGGTAGGATCAGATTATACTACACTATAATACTACACAGCTGTCCTGGAGGTAGGAACAGATTATACTACACTATAATACTACACAGCTGTCCTGGAGGTAGGATCAGATTATACTACACTATAATACTACACAGCTGTCCTGGAGGTAGGATCAGATTATACTACACTATAATACTACACAGCTGTCCTGGAGATAGGATCAGAGTATACTACACTATAATACTACACAGCTGTCCTGGAGGTAGGATCAGATTATACTACACTATAATACTACACAGCTGTCCTGGAGGTAGGATCAGATTATACTACACTATAATACTACACAGCTGTCCTGGAGGTGGGATCAGATTATACTACACTATAATACTACACAGCTGTCCTGGAGGTAGGAACAGATTACACTACACTATAATACTACACAGCTGTCCTGGAGGTAGGAACAGATTATACTACACTATAATACTACACAGCTGTCCTGGAGGTAGGAACAGATTATACTACACTATAATACTACACAGCTGTCCTGGAGGTAGGATCAGATTATACTACACTATAATACTACACAGCTGTCCTGGAGGTAGGATCAGATTATACTACACTATAATACTACACAGCTGTCCTGGAGGTAGGATCAGATTATACTACACTATAATACTACACAGCTGTCCTGGAGGTAGGATCAGATTATACTACACTATAATACTACACAGCTGTCCTGGAGGTAGGAACAGATTATACTACACTATAATACTACACAGCTGTCCTGGAGGTAGGATCAGATTATACTACACTATAATACTACACAGCTGTCCTGGAGGTAGGATCAGATTATACTACACTATAATACTACACAGCTGTCCTGGAGGTAGGATCAGATTATACTACACTATAATACTACACAGCTGTCCTGGAGGTAGGATCAGATTATACTACACTATAATACTACACAGCTGTCCTGGAGGTAGGATCAGATTATACTACACTATAATACTACACAGCTGTCCTGGAGGTAGGAACAGATTATACTACACTATAATACTACACAGCTGTCCTGGAGGTAGGATCAGATTATACTACACTATAATACTATACAGCTGTCCTGGAGGTAGGATCAGATTATACTACACTATAATACTACACAGCTGTCCTGGAGATAGGATCAGAGTATACTACACTATAATACTACACAGCTGTCCTGGAGGTAGGATCAGATTATACTACACTATAATACTACACAGCTGTCCTGGAGGTAGGATCAGATTATACTACACTATAATACTACACAGCTGTCCTGGAGGTGGGATCAGATTATACTACACTATAATACTACACAGCTGTCCTGGAGGTAGGAACAGATTATACTACACTATAATACTACACAGCTGTCCTGGAGGTAGGAACAGATTATACTACACTATAATACTACACAGCTGTCCTGGAGGTAGGAACAGATTATACTACACTATAATACTACACAGCTGTCCTGGAGGTAGGATCAGATTATACTACACTATAATACTACACAGCTGTCCTGGAGGTAGGATCAGATTATACTATACTATAATACTACACAGCTGTCCTGGAGGTAGGATCAGATTATACTACACTATAATACTACACAGCTGTCCTGGAGGTAGGATCAGATTATACTACACTATAATACTACACAGCTGTCCTGGAGGTAGGAACAGATTATACTACACTATAATACTACACAGCTGTCCTGGAGGTAGGATCAGATTATACTACACTATAATACTACACAGCTGTCCTGGAGGTAGGATCAGATTATACTACACTATAATACTACACAGCTGTCCTGGAGGTAGGATCAGATTATACTACACTATAATACTACACAGCTGTCCTGGAGGTAGGATCAGATTATACTACACTATAATACTACACAGCTGTCCTGGAGGTAGGATCAGATTATACTACACTATAATACTACACAGCTGTCCTGGAGGTAGGATCAGATTATACTACACTATAATACTACACAGCTGTCCTGGAGGTAGGATCAGATTATACTACACTATAATACTACACAGCTGTCCTGGAGGTAGGATCAGATTATACTACACTATAATACTACACAGCTGTCCTGGAGGTAGGATCAGATTATACTACACTATAATACTACACAGCTGTCCTGGAGGTAGGATCAGATTATACTACACTATAATACTACACAGCTGTCCTGGAGGTAGGATCAGATTATACTACACTATAATACTACACAGCTGTCCTGGAGGTAGGATCAGATTATACTACACTATAATACTACACAGCTGTCCTGGAGGTAGGATCAGATTATACTACACTATAATACTACACAGCTGTCCTGGAGGTAGGATCAGATTATACTACACTATAATACTACACAGCTGTCCTGGAGGTAGGAACAGATTATACTACACTATAATACTACACAGCTGTCCTGGAGGTAGGATCAGATTATACTACACTATAATACTACACAGCTGTCCTGGAGGTAGGATCAGATTATACTACACTATAATACTACTAGGGCTGGGCGATATGCCGATAGATATCGTTTTCACGATATCAAATGTATTTCGTTTCATATGATGCTCTATCATGTATATCGTTGTGTTGCAAATCACACTCTTTTTATGGCAATATTGTCCGTCATTTGGACGACGCTGTGCTTTCGTTTTCTTTTTTTCTCACGTCCACACACGCACCAGACTCTGGCAACAAGCTGAGTGGCACAAATCAGCCGGTGAGTAGAAAGAGCAGGGAAACGTTAGCTCCACTCTAGTCTCACGTAGTCAGACCCACCGTCGACGTCATCAAGCTTCCACGGCTGGCACTGCCGTCCGCCTAGTCTACCCAGGCATCTGCGCTCTGTTAAGCCCGTGTTTGATACATATTTTTGGGCAAAACATCTCCTCTCGTCCTCCCAAGGAAATCCATTGAGGAGCCGAAAACCAAACGTCTAGCTTGCTAAAGCTAGCTAGTTAGCTTTAGCTTCCTTGGGTGAGAGTTGTGCTGGATAACCGGGAAATCCCGGATTGGAGTATTTTTGTTGAGTGAACTGAACTGGTAACGTGGAAATCCCGAAGTCAAGATTCAAGATTTGTATTGTCACTCCGTAGTACAAGTATCACGTGTGAAACTCCGTTACTCCTTTAAGTACACAGCTGTGCTGGAGGTAGGAACAGATTATATTATACTATAATACTACACAGCTGTCCTGGAGGGAACAGAACACGATCCTCAAAATCACACATGCTTGCCTCTAAGATCCCCATCTCTTATTGACACTAGCACCATTCAAAGAGCCCTCATCGTAGCACGCGGCCCCAGCTACCCCCGAGAGCCATTCTTCAGCTACTCCCATCAGTCTGGAGCAACACACCCCTAATCTGAGAGAAATCACTGCCCGCAACAATCTCTCTCTCCCCCTGTGTCTCTGTATTTACCAGATGGTGTTTTGTTGTTGTTGGTATGTTTACAGGCTGTGTGGGGCATAATAAATGATCTATGTATCTACTAGAAGATGATACTACATAGCTGTCCTGGAGGTAGGATCAGATTATACTACACTATAATACTACACAGCTGTCCTGGAGGTAGGATCAGATTATACTACACTATAATACTACATAGCTGTCCTGGAGGTAGGGAACAGGTCCAGACAATGTGCATTATACAGTAGGGGTGGGAATCGTGGAGTAACTCACGATACGATACGGTCACGATCAGGGGCGGACTGGGATCATAATTCAGGCCGGGCATTAGATACCAAGCAGGCCAGGCCGATACGGGCCGACACGCGTGCCGGCGTCCGAAGGGCGGCGGCGAAAAATTTAGGCCGTTTGAAGCCAGATTTGGGCCGTTTGAAGCCCAATTTGGGTCGTTTAAAGCCAGATTTGGGCCGTTTGAAGCCCAATTTGGGCCGTTTGAAGCCCAATTTGGGCCAAGTCCAATTTTACAATGAGATGCACCTACTTTAAACCTGAATAAAGTAATAAAACCAGTGGCCTGGCCTGGCCTGCAAATTTTTTTTTTTTTTTTTTTGCAGGCCAGGCCAGGCCACCGGGCATTTGCCCGACGTGCCCGATTATGCAGTCCGCCCCTGGTCACGATACTTGGCCCTCGATAACGATATTATCACGATACAGCGATTCTGCGATAATCGATATATTGGAACAAATTTAACCTACGATACATCACGATATCTGTGTAACTGAAGAGAAAAAAATACCCACTAAAAGGCAAGAAGCAGGTATTATGAATTTATTAGCAGAATTGACATGAACTCACTCACTCATACCATTTTCGATACCACAGAGGAAAAGTTACACATTAAGAGTATTTTTTATTATTATTATTAAAACAAGAGAACAATGGCATATATTCACAATATATTTTTAAGTTGTCTTAAGTACCGTAATTTCCGCACTATAAGCCGCACCGGAGTATAAGCCGCAGCAGCAAAATTGCCTGTTTGTTACATATATAAGCCGCACCGGACTATAAGCCGCAGGTGTTTTAATGTTTTTTTTTTTTTTTTTTTTTTTTTTATTGTGTTTTAATGTTTAATTACCATATGTAAGGGTTCATGCACAGAGGGGATTGTCGGGAAAGAGATGGCTGTTTGAGGAAGCTCCCATTTATTAACATTTCAACAAAACAACATAACACAACACCACCTGTGTTTTTTTTTACAGTGCACACAGTGTCCGCGGTGTGGTGAAAAGAGGGCAAGAGAGGAAATTAAAACAGAAGTGGATTTATAGTTAGAAAGAGTGCTAAAAAAGAGAGATTTTTTTTTTTTTTTTTTGGAAAAAATCCATAGATAAGCCGCACCGTTATATAAGCCGCAGGGCCAAAAAACGGGGAAAAAGCCGCGGCTTATAGTCCGAAATTTACGGTAGTTAGTGGGGGGTGGGGATGTTCCAGCTTTCATGTTTTATGTAGGCTACAATTCCCTCCAAAGCCTCCCTCAAGCTGAGCTGCTGCCCCCAGTATGCTCAGAGTGTAGCCCAAGACAGCCCAAACACCAACTCTGCATGTCGGATTCAGTTATAAATCGCAACTTTGACAATTCTGCACCAAAGAACTTAAATCGATAAGAACTGACGACTGGATTGTTCCCCTCAGTGGTTCCACTGCAACATCAAGGCGGGAGCGCTGTTGTAAAAAAACAACAACACAGGCCTTCAATACTCTTTGTCTGCTACATCCGGGTACCTCCACCGGCAATGCGTTTAATGTTAAATTTAGCTGCAATCTACAAGCCGGGTCCATGTATCAACAGATTTCAAAGCCAATATGTTACTGGAAAGAGCGTCACTCCGACTGGTTAACAAGTGAAACATTTGGTCACTCACACTGGCGTTTTGAGCCTGGTGATGGTGAAGTGGTTACAGCAGCAGTAGTGGGATTAGCTAATGTGGCTAACAGCTGCGGTGCTGCGTGTGTCTGTGTGGAGGAGGCAGAGGGAGCGCTGCTGGTATCGATAAACTTGATACTGTAGAAAATGAGTATTGTATCCGTTTAAAAATGTTTAGTAGCCTATCGAGTAAGTACCTAAGTATCAATATTTTTGACAACCCTAGGACTCTGTTTATCAAAATGGCTGTGGGCGAATCAGTTTAAAAATCCTGCATATTTTAATAACCTATCGATACTTGGTGCCAGTGTATCGATAACGTATCGCAAGTGGAAATATCGCGATACCGTGAGTATCGCGTATGCATGTTTTCAGTGTAGTTCATTCTATTTCAAATCTGCCAGATGCAATTCTGCTGTCAGGTTGATTCATTCAACACAGCTTTAGTTAATCTCAGTCCAGTCACAGTGCAACACAGTGCAGTCAGCCATCAGTCATGATCTACCACACAGTGCAGTCAGCCATCAGTCATGCTCTACCACACAGTACAGTCAGCCATCAGTCATGCTCTACCACACAGTACAGTCAGCCATCAGTCATGCTCTACCACACAGTACAGTCAGCCATCAGTCATGATCTACCACACAGTGCAGTCAGCCATCAGTCATGATCTACCACACAGTACAGTCAGCCATCAGTCATGATCTACCACACAGTGCAGTCAGCCATCAGTCATGATCTACCACACAGTGCAGTCAGCCATCAGTCATGATCTACCACACCTCCACTGCTTTTCCTCCGTCTGCATTTCTTTTGATAGCTTGAAGCACTGATCCAAATCTGTTGTTCTGGATCAATTGGGCCTCAGAGGAGGTGCATTTTGTAAGAGTGGCCCGCTGGCTGGAGAGACCTTTAACTAAACAGAAGGTTTATCTCAGAGGAGATTTACTGTATCTGAAGTGCTCTTTCAAGTGCTTGTGGGGAAGTTGGAAATGCAGCCAGGATTACAGTAATGTGTACAAAGGCCATATACTGTAAAGGTCTTTGTCTGCATTAATTAGACTAAGTGGTGTAACGCCTGCACTACACAGCGTGTGTGGCATTTGTGTATCCAAACTGGTTCCCCATTACAGCACGGCATGTACAGGACGGTTCTTGTTGCGTCCTTGGTCTGCTGGTTTTGTTGTCCATAGCTACATTTGACCTATGGCGAGGGTGCACAGTCTGTTGCCATAGATAACCTCATCTCCAACATGACTTTAGTCTCGGCTCCCAGACGTTTGGTGAGCGGCGCCAACAGCGCCACCTAGCGACTGCGAACTGAGTCTAACATGAGTTTAAGTGGTTTATGTATCCTCTTATTGTGTTACAGGAAGCAACATCTTACCATTTATTTATATTTATGTGGCATGTGTGTGCGCTGAGTGCAGCAGTTCTGCGTGTGTGTGTGTGTGCACGGCATGCGTGCGTGGCATGCGTGCGGGGTGAGTGCAGCAGCTGCATTGAAGTCAATGGTAAACTTCTGCCACAAACGAACATAACAGAAAACGCAACCGCCGGTGTAGTTAAGCTGTAAGTCTGATTGTGTCAGGCCCAGGCAAACAGTCAGTGTGTAGATCAAAGACATCATAACTGTTACAGAGCAAAGGCCCAGGCAAACAGTCAGTGTGTAGATCAAAGACATCATAACTGTTACACAGCAAAGGCCCAGGCAAACAGTCAGTGTGTAGATCAAAGACATCATAACTGTTACACAGCAAAAGCCCAGGCAAACAGTCAGTGTGTAGATCAAAGACATCATAACTGTTACACAGCAAAGGCCCAGGCAAACAGTCAGTGTGTAGATCAAAGACATCATAACTGTTACACAGCAAAAGCCCAGGCAAACAGTCAGTGTGTAGATCAAAGACATCATAACTGTTACACAGCAAAGGCCCAGGCAAACAGTCAGTGTGTAGATCAAAGACATCATAACTGTTACACAGCAAAGGCCCAGGCAAACAGTCAGTGTGTAGATCAAAGACATCATAACTGTTACACAGCAAAAGCCCAGGCAAACAGTCAGTGTGTAGATCAAAGACATCATAACTGTTACACAGCAAAGGCCCAGGCAAACAGTCAGTGTGTAGATCAAAGACATCATAACTGTTACACAGCAAAAGCCCAGGCAAACAGTCAGTGTGTAGATCAAAGACATCATAACTGTTACACAGCAAAGGCCCAGGCAAACAGTCAGTGTGTAGATCAAAGACATCATAACTGTTACACAGCAAAGGCCCAGGCAAACAGTCAGTGTGTAGATCAAAGACATCATAACTGTTACACAGCAAAGGCCCAGGCAAACAGTCAGTGTGTAGATCAAAGACATCATAACTGTTACACAGCAAAGGCCCAGGCAAACAGTCAGTGTGTAGATCAAAGACATCATAACTGTTACACAGCAAAGGCCCAGGCAAACAGTCAGTGTGTAGATCAAAGACATCATAACTGTTACAGAGCAAAGGCCCAGGCAAACAGTCAGTGTGTAGATCAAAGACATCATAACTGTTACACAGCAAAGGCCCAGGCAAACAGTCAGTGTGTAGATCAAAGACATCATAACTGTTACACAGCAAAAGCCCAGGCAAACAGTCAGTGTGTAGATCAAAGACATCATAACTGTTACACAGCAAAGGCCCAGGCAAACAGTCAGTGTGTAGATCAAAGACATCATAACTGTTACACAGCAAAAGCCCAGGCAAACAGTCAGTGTGTAGATCAAAGACATCATAACTGTTACACAGCAAAGGCCCAGGCAAACAGTCAGTGTGTA
>NC_139638.1:9619178-9674178 GCF_964638095.1 Poromitra crassiceps | reverse complement strand
TAATAGTAAAGTGCAAACTTGCAGACAGTAAAATGACACATCAAGTGTGGATAGTTATTGCACATTGGATTATTGCACACAATGTAGTATCGAATAAGTATTGCGCAGTTAAAGGAACACTCCGCCTATTTTCAACCAGCTTTGTATCATTAGAACATCAGTAGTATATCAGAAAACTGTAAACGGTTTTGAAGTCTGTCATTTAATTTGACAGTTATTGAGTGTTAAAGTGTGGACCAGTGACATCACTGGTCCACACTAACTCAAATTAATAACTCATTAAGTCAAATCAACTCTCAATAACTGTCAAACTATTCATCATTCATCTAGTTTGACAGTTATTGAGAGTTGATTTGACTTAATGAGTTATTAATTTGAGTCAGGCAGGAGTGACCTCCTCTGGCCCTCTGTGGGACATCTCAGTGGAATAATGTACTCCTGTGCTTGACCAGCACCTCGTGGCAGTTCACCAAATATTTTCTCCATCTTCAACAGTTTTTTTTTTTAACACTGACAGAAAAATCTGAAGGCTGTCTGTCATTTTAACACTGTATTATTAATACGTAGGTTATGACAGATTTTTTTTTTACGACCGTGTCTGTCAAAATGACAGACAAGGAGAACCTCTGCGCCATGGAGTGGGTGAGAGACGTTGTCCAGGATGATGCTACGTAGCTTGGACAGGTGTGCATACTGTATATGGCTATTAATTTTATGTCTGCATATGTGGCTATTAAAAGTTTGGTAGGAGTATTGCTTCGGTGAGACCGAGAAGAGAAGATGTAGAAGCTCAACGTTGTAATATATGAAATTGACAGCAGGGTGAATGGGCAACTTTTCCTTTTACAGTCGCACAAAAAACATCACTATTTCCGTGCTAGGAAAGGACGTGGTACAGAAAGGACGTGGTACAGTCAATGACTGTGTAATTACAGCAAATGCTGGCAAACTAGTGAAATACTGTGAAATGTATAGATTGTGAACAGTGTTAATTGTCTGAAAATAGCACCATGTCTTAAGAGTAAGGGTGGAACTACAGACCTGTCTCTCTTCTCTCATTCCTTTCCAAAACCCTTGAACGAGCAGCGTCCAAACAACTTTTCTCTCTATCTCTCCCAAAATGACCTCCTGGACCCTCTGCAGTCCGGTTTCAAGGCCTCTCACTCCACTGAGACAGCTCTTCTTGCTGTCACAGAGGCCCTTCACACTGCTAAGGCCTCATCCCTCTCCTCTGTCCTTGTCCTCCTTGACCTGTCCGCTGCTTTCGTTACAGTCAACCACCAAATCCTTCTTTCCACTCTGTCTGACCTCGGCATTTCAGGTTCTGCACTCTCCTGGTTTGCTTCCTACCTCTCGAACCGCTCATACCAGGTCTCATGGAGAGGGTCCCTCTCCAGATCCTGTCCTCTTACCACCGGTGTCCCCCAGGGCTCAGTCCTGGGCCCCTTACTTTTCCTTCTCTATATCAGATCTCTTGCCTATGTGATCTCTTCTCATGGCTTTTCTTATCACTGCTATGCTGATGACACCCAGCTTTTCCTTTCCTTCCCCCCCTCCGACACTCAAATCGAGGCTCGCATCTCTGCATGCCTCAAAGACATTGGCGACTGGATGTCTGCCCACCACCTCAAGCTCAACCTTGGTAAGACAGAGCTACTCTTCCTCCCAGGGAAAGACTGACCTCTCGCAGATCTCTCCATCTCCCTCCTCCCAGATCTTCCCTCCCAAACAGCTAAGAACCTTGGGGTGATCCTTGACAACCAGCTGTCTTGCTCAGCCAACATAGCTGCGACAGCACGCTCCTGTAGGTTCTCTCTCTACAACATCCGCAAAATCCGTCCCTTTCTCACAAGAGAAGCGACTCAACTCCTGGTCCAGTCTCTTGTCATCTCCCGCCTGGACTACTGCAACGTGCTCCTGGCCGGCCTACCTGCCACCGACATCCGACCGCTTCAGCTCATTCAGAACGCTGCAGCCCGTCTAGTATTCAACCAACCCAAATTCTCTCACGTCACTCCCCTCTTCCAGGACCTCCACTGGCTTCCCATCTCGGCCTGCATCAAATTCAAGACACTGGTACTGGCCTACAGGGCTGTACACCAGTCAGCTCCCCTGTACCTGCAATCTATGGTCAGGTTCCAAACCTCTCAGCGCTCCCTTCGCTCCTCCACCAGTGCAGGTCGCCTCGCCCCTCCTTCGCTACGGGGGCTCAAAAGTCGCTCATCCCGATCTCGACTCTTCTCGTCCCTGGCACCTCAATGGTGGAACGAGCTTCCACCTTCGGTCAGGACGGCTGAATCACTGCCGATCTTTCGGAAAAGACTAAAGACGCACCTTTTCAGGCTCCATCTGGGCCCTTCTTGATCTAACTTCGTTCTCTCTTTCTAAAAAAAAAAAAAAAAAAAACCCAAACTTGTACCACTGTTCCTTCAGAAGTTGTAGCTGTCACAGACTGTGCTCCATAGTTGATTGCTCTATTGCTGACAAAAATGTGTTATTGTAAGTCGCTTTGGATAAAAGCGTCTGCCAAATGACGTAATGTAATGTAATGTAATGGGTTGATCTACTGACATATGGTACTGTGAAAAGGTTGAACAGCTAGCACTTTAGTTAATGATTATTACATGATGATATTGTTGGACTTGTCCACAGTTACATGGAGTTGGGAACAGTGTTTGTCAAGGTCAAGTGATGCACTGTATTTAAGGCCTGCAGCTGTTGGGATGTGAAGCTTATAGAGTGAAGACACATTGGACCGTTTAGAGTAGGTGTTAGTTGGCCTAGCTGTTGAGAAATGAACGTGATATTAGCCAGACATTCAGGGGAGACAGAAATTCTTAATCTCTCCCCCTCTCTCTCTCTCTCTCTCTCTCTCTCGCTCTCTCTCTCCCCCCTCTCTCTCTCTCGCTCTCTCCCCCCTCTCTCTCTCTCTCTCTCTCTCTCTCTCTCTCTGTCTCGCTCTCTCTCTGTCTCGCTCTCTCTCTCCCCCCTCTCTCTCTCTCGCTCTCTTACACGCGCAGCTCATGCATCACCTATACACACATGCAGCAGGCACACAGAAACTAATTTATGCACACAGCCTGTCACACACACACAGACACGGACACACACACACACACATGCATGCACGCACACACACACACACACACACACACACACACACACACACACACACACACACACACACACACACACACACACACACACACACACACACACACACACACACACACACACACACATGCCACCACCAGCCCAGTTTTCTAACAGGTGAGTTCATCACATAATGCTAGGCCATTATCTCATATTGTAAGCTCATTATCAGAGCAGACAGCCTGGAAGCCATTAGCAGCCTGACTGTAAACAGATAGGTGTGCAGAGCTGAGGGGAGGAGAGCTGAGGGGAGGAGAACTGAGGGGAGGAGAGCTGAGGGGAGGAGAGCTGAGGGGAAGAGAACTGAGGGGAGGAGAGCTGAGGGGAGGAGAACTGAGGGGAGGAGAGCTGAGGGGAGGAGAACTGAGGGTGGGAGAACTGAGGGGAGGAGAGGGGCGATGTAGAGGAGGAAGGGGATTCAAGACGGAGTGATTTTCTTTCCAATTCAGTTCAGCTGAAAAAAAATCACCCTCTCTCATCTCATTAGTCTCGTACGACTTGTACTGTCATCTGTCTTGTCTTCAGCAAATGGACTGAACAAAAACATGAGCAATGAAGGAACATGATCATGCACTCAGTGAGCGTGAATATCCATCTAGCTCTCTGCATGACTCACTCTTATTTATTCATTCCAGTAATGAATCATACACATATTCAAAAGTCCAAAGTGAGAATATTACTCTAAGTGTAGCCATCACCACCCCCGCCACCCACCCCTCCCCTCCACGCCCCCAAGTGCAGTGGCTCGTTCAAGTCGTGGGACCAGAAGAAAGAATGAACTAAAAAATAAAAGCTGAGGTGTAATGTAAGGGTTCCATGATATAAGGAGCCACGGTGGCTCAGTGGTAGAGCTGTCGCCTCACAGCTAGAAGGTCCTGGGTTCGATTCCCACCTGGGACGCTGTGAGCGCTGAAGGAGTGCGTGCCCGTCCGCATGTCCTCGAGTGTGCCCACCGCCCGGGTGGGGTCGTCAAAAAAAGGGCCTTTCTCTGTGGAGTTTGCATGTTCTCCCCGTGCCCCCTGGGGGTTTCCTTCATATAGGAACCCCCTTCACCAAAACATGCAATATCCTGGTTGCTAAGGTGGTTCCTCCTCTGGTCGTTCGGGACGCCTGTTCGGAGGGAGGGGAACTCGTTGGAATAGCGTGATCCTCCCACGTGCTATGTCCTACCGGTGAAGCTTCCCCTGTCAGGTGAAAAGAAGCGGCTGGCTAACTGCCCATGTCTCGGAGGAAGCATGGAGCCAGTTTCGGCTCTCCCCAGATTGACAGAGGGTTGAGCAGCAACCAGGATAAACAAATTAAAATGAGCACTAATGGGGGATAAACATGGGATAAAAAAGTAAGTCATGTTTTAGATATTGTCACTCATCTTTCACTACCCTTGTCAATATTCTGCCCACAAAAAGCTCCATAAGCAATTCTTATGCTGAATGACTGTTGATTCCACTCATGGACAGCCTCTTCATTCATCATTTGTTGAATTGCCTTCATTCAGCCTCTTTCATGTATATCTAGAAACAAGTCCTTTTGGAAAAGAGTCCCACAGCTGCAGCACTGATGAAGACATGGACCAAGGTGACCTGGAACTCAATAGTTTAGTCATTAAACAGGCCCGTCTCTACAGTATGAAAAGTAAATAGCTGCAATTTCAAAATCAGAATGTCAAGGTTAAAAATGCTCACGTGAATTACAATAACAAATGTATTCATATGAATTACACAAACTATTTGAAAGTATTTAAAGTATATACCCTATACACGAATCCACCTGCCAATTTGTGTAGGCCGCCATCTAGTGGGGCCACCATTACTGCGGGGGCAGGTCCTCGCAGCTAGACTGTGCTGCTGCCTGCTGCAGAGTGCATTAACGCTTTGTGTTTTTATAGGCATTCAAGAGTATTTTATTAATCGCCTTGCTTGTGATGAGCAACAGAATGCCAACTACAGGTCTCTCATAGAGGGTCAAAATGACCTGAGGTCAGGATGGATTGGCCAAATATTGCACTGTACCAGATGATGAACACATCATTCTGAAAGGACCTGTCCGATATTCACAGTCCATCAACAACCATCATAATGTTGACATAACCCATGTGTCATAATCACTGTTAGCTTAGGCTAGGCAGCTGCAGCTGCATGCTACTCATTATGAGGTGAAATAACGTTAGCGATTTACGACTGTTAACCAAAACCTACCGTGCTATTATTAGTATTATATTATTATTATAAATATATATATATATATATATATATATATATATATATCATTATATTATATTATATTATATTATATTATTATTATTATTATTATTATTATTGTTATTGGGAACAAAGTCCTTTCTTTCTGTTAATATTCTTGATCCACCTCTTTTTACTAATGTAATTGGTGTGCAATGATGACATGCAACTTGATTGTTTATGCTAGCTCCTACCCCCGCAGTAATGGTGGCCCCACTAGATGGCGGCCTGCACAAATTGACCGTTGGATTCGTGTATAGTGGTCGGTAAGAGTAATAAAGAGTCATTCTGCACCTCGGTTTAAGCATTTGTACCTACTGCACCATTTTGAAATGTGTAGCAAAGTGGGCGTGAATGTCAGGTTCTCCAGATGTGATCAGAATGAGATCATGTGATCAGATGATGTCACTGTTCACTGTCCAGTCCCCTGATGCCAAAATAGAGGTTTGAGATACTTTTCACAAGGAGGAAAACTGTTAATTGTGTACAATAACAATACATCCAAACAATTCTGAAATGTACGAGGGGACAAACATCTATGCGATTCAAGTAATTGAAAATGATCATATATAGGTAATTAAACTGTTACTCAAATGTCGGGCTATTTAACAATAGCTAGACATTGTGATTTGTGGACTCTTGATGTCGGGAGTGTAAAGATCATGGTGTAAACTTTACACCGTCATCTTTACACTGTAAAGTTTACAGAGAATATCACAAGAGCTACAGTGAATGCACACGACAGTGGTTCGGTCTCTCATAAGATAACAGGTGAGAGGCGTGGCATTGGATGATGCAGACATTTGGAATCCACCCTATCATCCTATTATGACACACACGCACACACACACACACACACACACACACACACCCCCACACACACACACACACACACGCACGCACGCACGCACACACACACACACACACACACACACACCAAAGTTATAATAGAGGGTATGCACACCCACTGGAACACGCCCCCTCAATCGGGAATGAGTGTCAAAATGAGTGTCAAGTTCCTCCCTGAGCAGCAGGTGTCACTTATCTAGGCTGATTACTGCATTCAAGCTCAGTCTTGCTGTGACTCAGTGGGCGTGACCCCACAGTGACTTCTGCCTCTGTGACATCACATGCATACCCTCTATAGTTTTGGATTTTTTCATTAGTTTTTATTTTTATTAGTTTTGACTTTTTGTTTTCAATTTCAGTTTAGTTTTCATTAGTTTTTAAGGTGGGTTTGATCGTTTAGTTTAGTTTTTATTTTTTGAAAATGCTTAGTTTTAGTTTAGTTTTTATTAGTTTCAGTGTTAGTTTTAGTCTTTTTTTGCCCCTTTCCTCTTTTTTTTGTAATATGGGGTGTTTGTCAGGAGTGAGATTCAAAAGGGTCATAAAAGATGATCGATGTAGGAAAATAGATTTAATCTCCACTCAAAATATAGGCTTATTATGTATGAAATACTGTAAACTGACAAAGACTAAAACTAAGGACATTTTCTCTTCAATTTTATTTTATTTCAGTTAGTTTTGTAAACACACAATACCGTTTCAGTTAGTTATCGTTTTTTTGTAAAGCTTAGTTTTTGTTTTTATTTCAGTTTATTTCATGTTTTTTCAATTCTAGTTTTTGTTTTTTCGTTAGTTTTCGTTAACTATAATAACCTTGACACACACACACCAAGATGCCTCTTTGCATCAATTGTTTCCCCACTGCTCGTACAGGAAGCTGTTGTGGTGGCTGTCTGTCGGCGCTGATGGAGCAGCCGGGGTGAGGAGGGACACGCCTCCAGATGCTGTGCCGTCTTTGGGCATTGGCTGTCATCCTGTACACACAATCTGGCCACAGAGATAGGAAGAAGAAAAAAAGATTTACAATAGAGTGTTACCAAGCCAACATATGGAGCCACAAGGGGGCGGTGGTGTAGTGGGCAGGGCTAGACGTGGCCTCTCTCTGTGTGCAAAAGTGAGTGAGCTATGCTGCGTCGCTCAGTATCCTGAATGAGAGAAAAGGCTGGAAATGGCAGCAGGTGATTGTACTACCCGCCGTCGTGCTCAAAGTGAATGATGTCAGTATTTTGCCTGAAAAGCCCATGATGGAGGCAAACTTGAAGATACTACTTGCGTTTGCAAAAGACGTTTAAAAGTTTGTGTTGCCAGTGGATTTGATTTGATTTATTTATTTAGACGGGACAATGCAAAATTGATGAACACAATAACCATGGAACAGATAAAAACATCTGGAACATAATAAAAGTGTAAAAATCGCCGGATTTAGCGCGAGGCTAGTTTCCATCCGTTGTCCCCATGGAGGCACCAACGTCTAATTTGCCAAAGCATCTACCTGTACAGTATTTGACAACCATCCCAATCTCTACAAGGAATTCAAAGTTGTGATGATAACGGATACATGATAAGAGTGTATTTGGGCACACAGCTTAAAGGGATAGGCCAACTTTTTGGGAGATGCGTCTATTTGCCATATCGCACATACATAAACAAGATAAGCAACGCCTTTGTCGTCACTCTCCGCGCAGTATGCTGTGAGGTACAGCCGTTCAGACGCAGTATGCTGTGAGAGGTACAGCCGTTCAGACGCAGTATGCTGTGAGGTACAGCCGTTCAGACGCAGTATGCTGTGAGAGGTACAGCCGTTCAGACGCAGTATGCTGTGAGAGGTACAGCCGTTCAGACGCAGTATGCTGTGAGAGGTACAGCCGTTCAGACGCAGTATGCTGTGAGAGGTACAGCCGTTCAGACGCAGTATGCTGTGAGAGGTACAGCCGTTCAGACGCAGTATGCTGTGAGGTACAGCCGTTCAGACGCAGTATGCTGTGAGGTACAGCCGTTCAGACGCAGTATGCTGTGAGGTACAGCCGTTCAGACGCAGTATGCTGTGAGGTACAGCCGTTCAGACGCAGTATGCTGTGAGGTACAGCCGTTCAGACGCAGTATGCTGTGAGGTACAGCCATTCAGTAAGTTAGATTCGCAAATAAATTGGAGTGAACGGTACAGCCGTTCAAGTCACCAAAAACACACATTCTAACAGCAACACAAACACTCACATGTACATGGGGTGACTCGTGTACTCGCCACGTGATGAAATAATAATCCATAGTTACGTGAAACGTCATTTTCGTAGTAAATCCAGACACCGTGAAGTAAACAAAGATGAACTCAACTTACTTCCTTGTTTGCCATGAGGTGCGGCGCACGCACATGCACTGTACACAGCGCACGCAGATAGTAACTATCTGAACGGCTGTACCTCACAGCATACTGCGTCTGAACGGCTGTACCTCTCACAGCATACTGTGTCTGAACGGCTGTACCTCACAGTATAGAGACACTGCATGCAGGGCCGCTGCTGGCCATTTGGGTGCCCTAAGCGTAATTGTTTTGCGGTGTCCCCCCCCCCCCCCCCCCCCGCAAAACTTTCAATAACTGTCAAACGAAAGACTGCAAAATCATTAATTATGAACGATACTAGTGTATCTCACATTACATTACATATGTAACAATACATTACATTACAAATATAACAATTGTTAGAATTACTGTACATGTCAGCAAACAAGCAATTGTTAAACTGTACATGCAAGCAGGGGCGGACTGGGATCATAATTCAGGCCGGGCATTAGATACCAAGCAGGCCAGGCCGATACGGGCCGACGTGCGTGCTGGCGTCCGAAGGGCGGCGGCGAAAAATTTGGGCTGTTTGAAGCCCAATTTGGGCCGTTTGAAGCCAGATTTGGGCCGTTTGAAGCCCGATTTGGGTCGTTTGAAGCCAGATTTGGGCCAGTTGAAGCCAGATTTGGGCCGGTTGAAGACAGAGTCCAATTTTACAATGAGATGCACCCACTTTAACCCTGAATAAAGTAATAAAAGCACTAGTAAACCAGTAGGCGGCGCCTGGCCTGCTGTTCAGTGAGTGGCCTGACTGAGGGCAAAAAGAAAAAAAAAAAAAGAAAAAAAAATTGTGCCCTCAGTCACATGATGCCCTACGCAGTCTGCGTACTCTGCGTATAGGGTGCGGCGGCCCTGACTGCATGTAAAAGCTCCGTTCATTTCCACACACCAGCGTCATTTTCCTTGAATTAAACATAGCTCAAAGCTGTTGTGTGGTGGGGCTGCGCAGACAACAAATGTAAAAAATCGCCAGTTAAAGGTTTTTTGTACTCCTGAGCAAAACAAGGAAGCCATTGAGAATTGGCGAGAAGAAAAATGTGGATCTAGCTGTCAAGGAAGTAAGTTGGAGTGTTCATCTTCCGTATATACGATCTTTTTGTGCAACACCCGACCATGCACGCGACATAGGAGAACCCCAGGATTGGACAGGAGTTTGTGTTTTCCCCCGTTTTGGGCGTGGCTTCTGAATGATGACGCGCTCCGCAGTGTCTCTATACTGCGCGGAGAGTGACAACAAAGTTGTTTATGTATGGGCGATATGGCAAATAGGCGCATCTCCCAAAAAGTTGGCTTATCCCTTTAATATTAGTGTAGTTTTCTCATAAAAAACAAATCTTTGAAACATCAGAGAGTAACAACATTGTATTCATGTCTCATAGGTCCTGCAAATATAAGACCCTGCACACTGAAGAAGGCACTAGCCCAAACATTGCTGCAGGATTTCCCCTCTACATTTATTTCTAAAAATAAATAAAAAACTATAATGAGAAGATAAAAGGTCTTGGGGAAAGTGTTTTCTTTGAGTGCAAACCACTTTCTCCACTGAAGACATTTGTTTGGTTTTCACGCACCAAACAAGGCAAAGGTGAGTGCAGTGATTTCTCCTCCTATAGATTAAAAACAGGTGCATCAGGTACCACAGTTGAACAAAAGACTGATATAATACATGCAGCATCTGCAAAGCTTTTCAGGCTTGTAAGCTTTTTCTCAGGCAGGCTGTGGAAGAGGAAGGCTGTGACTTTGTGAAGATATATTTGTTAACTTTATGTTTCCGTTTATTAGACATTCCAAGTGATTTACTGCTGTATTGTTGTATCAATGTGAGGGAGTAAAGCTTTAGTTTAGTGTTTCTGATTGCTTTAAAAGCTAAACACAAAATGGAAGAACTGGCCATTCTCCTTCCTGGCTCCCAACCAGACCATGCTCTGCTTTGCCAAGTGATTGCTCTTAGACGTATTGTTAGACTGGCTTTCTATTTGAAGTAGAAAATATCTTTCTCTGCAGTCCTGTAGCTCAGTGATTCCCAACCAGGGGTACGTGTACTTGAGCAGCTTGCAGGGGGTACTTGGAAAGATTAGGATTACAATGTATTTCCAAAAAGAATAAAAACGGATTGAAAACTGAACCAATTGAAAACTGTCAAAATTGTATTAACTCATTGAGTGCCATGGACGAACATGTTCGTTATTTCAAATAGTAACGTAGAGTGCCAAGGACGGACATGTTTGTCAATTGCGTTTTTTGACGGTGGGGCGTCGATCAAAGCCTTCTGCCTCTCCTGTACAAATATTATAGCTATTGGAGGTCTATAACCTATTTTACAGAACCCTTAGGTGGCGACAGTGCTCTCCAGGTTAACAGAAAGGCAGAGAAAAACAGAGAATAAGTCGTTGGGGAAACGGAAATCGCATCGCATCCGTATGCATCGATATGCATGAAGCGTTTTAACGTTAGATGTGCCTGCAGCAGGCAGCAGCCAATCTGCTCCCACAATTGAGCTCCTCCATGTCCGCTGCGCCAGCCCATTCGCATGATCAGCCGTTATTATTCTCAACTGGAAGCATACAGTAGTAGCCGGTGACAAACACGCGGAAAAAGCTGGATGTCGCGCACCCTTCACAGTGCAGAGCAAACTCAGGAGAGAGCCACCTCCCATACAGGAGGAGTGTGCAGTTGAGGCGGGGCGGGGCGGGGGGGGGGGGGGGCATGCAGTACAGCACACAACACTGACCCAGGCAGACCCAGGCAGCAGGACAGGGTTGGCAAACGCAAGCCAGAATATCCGATGCCCACCAGCAGCAAATCAAGATCAGCAAGAAGCTGCAACCAGCAGCGCACGCAGGGGCCAGCGCTGCTGGTTGCAGCTAAAAATATTATTCTGCCAAACAAAATTCCCTGGCCTTCACTGTTTTATTGAAGGAAATTATTTTTGAGGTGTGACTACATCAGAAAATTAGCTTCAGAGAGAGAGAGAGAGAGAGAGAGAGAGAGAGAGAGAGAGAGAGTAAGAGAGAGAGGAAGAGTAAGAGAGAGAGAGGGAGAGAGAGAGAGAGAGAGAGAGAGAGAGCCAGTAAGAGAGAGAAACAGAGAGAGGAAGAGTGAGAGGGAGAGAGAGAGTAAGAGAGAGAGGAAGGGTGAGTAAGAGAGAGAGGGAGAGAGAGAGAGGAAGAGTGAGTAAGAGAGAGAGGGAGAGAGAGAGAGTGAGTAAGAGAGAGAGTGAGTAAGAGAGAGAGAGAGGGAGAGAGAGAGAGAGAGAGAGAGAGACAGAGAGAGGAAGAGTGAGTAAGAGAGAGAGATGAAGTAAGAGAGAGAGTGAGTAAGAGAGAGAGGGAGAGAGAGAGACAGAGAGAGGAAGAGTGAGTAAGAGAGAGAGAGGAAGTAAGAGAGAGAGAGAGAGAGGGAGAGGGAGGAAGATATGTTGGAGGCAAACAGAAAAGAGGCGAGCCAGAGATTTATGGAGAGAGAGACTCATGCAAAGCCTTTTAATTTAGGAGCATCTTTCATCCTTCAGCCTGAATGATATGACGTGTGTGTGTGTGTGTGTGTGTGTGTGTGTGTGTGTGTGTGTGATAGAGAGAGAGAGAGTGAAGAATGAAGAGTTCTGTATGAATCAGTATCAGAAATACGTTGTTGATCCCCGAGGGGGAAATTGGGTGATGCTGCAGTTGCTTACATTCGAGTAGGGAAATAAATAATCTAGGCATAGGGATCGAGATTATGACGTGCCAAATCTTTTTCCATACCTTAGAGCTCATCTTGTTTTTTTCCCAGTTGTCCGTGTACTGTATCGAAGTTACAGTATCGGTATTGTATCGTTAAAAATAGCCAGCCCTATCTGTTAATGTATCTACTTTCCTCCAATTTTTTTGCACTTTGAGTTTTGTTTTTGATGACAAATGCACAATACAAAATAATTGTTTTACACGGAAAATGATCAACAAAGCACAAAATGATAGAGAGTCATAGAAAACACAGGGCAACAACACAAGACCAAAAACAATGACTTAAAGGTCAGTCTATAAAACTGTCTTGATGGTTTAAAAGAAGGTGCTGACCTGGTTAGTCTAATTTCCTCCGGCAGGCCATTCCACTGTATAGGGCTTCTGAAGGCAAACGCCCATCACCTTTTGTTCTCAGTCTAGCCTGAGGAGTAGCCAGCAGAGCCTGATCTCTGCATCCTGGCTCATATGGGTTTCAATGTTTTAAATGTAGACTCAAGCTTGCTTAAAAGATCAGTATGTTCAAGTCAAGTCTGAAAGTGACAGCTAACCACTATCCACCTTATTTTTGAATGCCCCGCTGTAAAAATAAGTATGGGTACAAGGTCCGGTTTAAGTGACCTGATTGTTGCAGCTTTCCTAAAACGGTTGATTTGAAAACCCTGCAGGCAAGATGTCTGCCTACACTTCCTTCTTTACCCTGGCAGAATTCCTCCCCCATAAACTAACATAACTTGGCCAATAAGTATGTAACATACAAAATAAAACAAACGGTAATGTCTTCATTTGATGTAGAATGCAGAGGACATGTAACTGTTTAGTTAAACTTGCATTCCAGGAATATTGTATTTACTGCGCTGCTCCAGATCATGTACAGTAGTTGGCTTGAGCGTGTTTCGTCGTGGAACCCACTCGCTTTGCGCCAGAACACAATCGATTTGGGGGTGGAACACGCCAGGATTGGCCAAAGCCAATGCCAGTGCCCAGAACTATCAAATCAAATCATCGACAGAGACGCTGTGGCCCGCCTCCCAGTATTTTCAGTGTATCAGAGTTAGATAGAGAACGTGACAAATATAACCACCTTATGGTTATAAA
This sequence comes from Poromitra crassiceps, assembly GCF_964638095.1. NCBI lineage: Eukaryota > Metazoa > Chordata > Actinopteri > Beryciformes > Melamphaidae > Poromitra > Poromitra crassiceps. Next base: position 9,660,787 of record NC_139638.1, on the reverse strand, counting down.
CAACAAACTAACGCTGGTGATCCATATGGAAAGTTAACAGTGTTACTCGAAATGGTTAAAAGTTATATCAATGTGGTCATTCAGTGGCGTTTTACTGCCATGTAACATAGCTAGCTAGCCGCTAACATTAGCCACAGTAGGCGATTACACACATGATGCACTGCGCTCTTAAAGGGATATTTATCGACGAGATTTTTGCCAAGCTGGACCTGATTAGTGATTTGCTCCGTTCGCCCAGATGGGTGTCAAGCTGTCAGCAACAAGGCTGGGAGGATCACACCGGAAGAAAAACCCAGAGGCATCATGGCCGCTAGAAATAAGGTGGATAGGGGAAGCAAGTATTGGAGTAATTTGGTCTGAACGTTTGGTGCAAAGTCTAGCTGCATTCTGTGTGAGCTGCAGGCATGAGAGGACTTGTGACTCAGGCAGGGATAGAGGGAGTTGCAGTAGTCAACGAGGCAAGACAGAAGATAAGGACATGGAGGACATTTTCCAGGTGGGTAGAAGATAAGAATGGTTTGATTCTGGATGTACTGTAGGTCTCTGGTGAAAGAAACAGGACTGCTCTGCCCTCCTCTCACCTGCTCATCATCAGGGCTTAGGTTGCTGTCAAAATATGCCAGTACATTTCTGGTCACTGTCTGGCATCGCATTTGAAGATAGGCGACATAGTTTATTTAGGATTTAGATAGTCGAGCTATTCATAGCTTTCAAGGGGCGTTACGTGCTGCCGGGAACGCCCACCTGGCGGTCAAAAAACAAACTTGTTCATTCGCTGCCAGCCAAGTCGAGTAGTTTCTCACGCAGTGTTTGTTCAGCCGTTTGTACACACGTCTTTGCGGCCAACAGTTACAATAATGATTAAAATACCCCGTTAACGTTACTTGAGCTTACCTTTGAGGAAATGTTGGCCGCAAAGACGTGTGTACTTTGATGGTAGCCATTTGCCCTCCCCAGCGACTGAACCACGTCTAATCGCACAAATCCACAACCTCCTCCTGTCTGAGTTTTCTTTCTCCGACGGCATTCTGTAAAAGCACAAGCCAGGCGTGTCTCCTCGTCGGTTAGTGCAACCGATAGCACAACAGGTAATCGGCATTTTGGCTGAACAAACACAGCGTGAGAAACTAGTGACTCGGCGGCAGTGGAATGAACAAGTTTTTTTTTTACCACCAGGTGGGCGTTCCCGGCAGCACGTAACGCCCCTTGAAAGCTATGAATAGACGGTTTTCACAGAATTGTGTTGCTATGGGAACAGTTTGAACCCTATCTTATTTCCTGTCAGCTATTGTATCAGCAAACATTGCAACAGGAAGTAAGCTAGGGGCAATTTAGAATGTTTATGTTGTCAAATTAAAAGCCTCTATAGGGGGATGTCAAAGAAGAATTTCTGCAATATTGTGGTTTGAGAAATCCTCAACTCAATATCTGTGATGCACTGAAGGCAGTTTGGGTTGCCAGGTCTGAGGGTGTAGCAGCCCAAACAGTTTGGGTTGCCAGGTCTGAGGGTGTAGCATCCCAAACAGACTTTGTGGGAGCGTGTATACTGAAGAGAGAAGGAATGTTCACAGGACTTCTGGTATTATTCAATTCTTTTTTATACATTGCAGCAATCAATGAAATGATCGATGATTTAATGTTATTTTTATTTTTTATTTGTTTTAAATGCTTCAAGTTCACCTACTTGCAGTGTGCTTCCTTTATCTACTGTAGGAACTCAAAAGAGCTAAATGAGCTTTATCTAGAAACTCATGACAAAGCTTCATCCAGGTAGGAACTCAAGAGTTAGATGGCAGAGCTGTATTTTTATATACTCTCTGTATACTGTATATAACTTTATTTTATTTTTTATATACTGCGTAAAGCACTATGAAATGTGCTATATAAATAAAGCTGCCTTGCCTTGCCCTGGTAATTCACAACACTCCCTATCTTCCTATACAGTACCTCAGTCCATTCTGCTCCTCTCCAGCTTGTATCTATATCCTTAACTCATTCACCGCCAAAGACGTCTTTGACGTGTTATCAGAAATAGCCCTCCCCGCCAATGACGTGTTTGACGTGTTTTTGTTTTTATTAGTGCAGCGCGTAGTTCAAACACTTCCCCAGCCTGTGACATAGTATCAGGTCCCTAGCATCTAAGACAACACGTGAACAAACACATACCGCAGCTGTTGTTTTGAAATTGAGCAGGAGGAAAATCAGAAAACGGATAAACGCTTCCTTGTGCAGACAGGAGAAACGCCATTGAAACGCCCCTCGGCGCGCTGCACGAGCTGGTCGCCTTCCTCTGTGCCAGCCGGGAGAAAACGGGAGAAAGTAATCCAGAGAGATGTGTTTGATCATCGGAGGAATGAGGAAATGATCGATCAGAGGGCGGTGAGGACGTGTTGAATAGCCGAGGGGAAAACGGGAACGATCAAATAGCAGGGAGGATAGGACAGGGAGACATGGACGAGGACGGGTGGACCAGAACAAAACAAAATAAACACACGAACAGCTAACAAGGCAGAAGCGGCAGTCACAGCAGCCCGCTGTCCGTTCTCAAGAGCTATTCAGTTGGTTCATGAAATCGCTGGGCTGCGTGCCCTCCAGTGTTGCTCCTGGCCAAACCCGGCGCCACAGGGCGTGGTTATTGCTTATCCTATGTGGGGTTAGAAATCACGCAACGAAGATAAAAGGGGGATCGTGTGTGTGTGTGTGTGTGTGTGTGTGTGTGTGTGTGCGTGTGTGTCTGTCTGTCGGTGTGTCTGTCTGTCTGTCTGTCTGTCTGTCTGTCTGTCTGTGTGTCTGTCTGCACACTCACTCACACTGAGTAAACTGTATTGTTGAATGTAAAAAAAAAAGCACTTCATGTGTATATATATATATTTTTTTTTTTTATTTTTTTTTTTCATTTGTGTCATAACGAATAATATTTACATGTCTGATGTCAATACAGTTCAAAATAAAAGAATTGAGAGCGAGTTCTGCCTGAGAATGTGTGCTTTACAAAAATTGCCTTTTCTCCTGTTTATCTTCTCATGGAGACCTTTTGGGTGAAAACAGGGTGTATATAAATGGCTATAAGTAGAGTACAGAACATGCTAAAAGCTCACTTTTTTCCCCCTGGTGAACCCAGAGACGTACATCTTCATTTTGAGGTATTGCAAATCACTTTGGTGCTAATAGATCATTTACTGTGGGTCTTGAAAGATGACCAACAATTATGAAAATCTTTGGCCTGTGCTAAATATTGGCAGTCCTAAACTGGCCATGAATGAGTTAAGCAGCAGTTCTAGTCTCCATGTCCAGAGGTCATGACCTAAAGGTCATCATGAGAGGGTGGACTCTGTGCGGAGAACCGCGTCCCTCACATTTGTGTGTGACCGCCACGACGCTACAAGGGCACGGCAAGGGCAGCATGTGCTGGAAAACCAAAACAGAAGCTGAATTTGACAGGCGCAGGATTATTTTTAGGTTGGTTATTCGACATCGGGAGTGAATGTCTCTCGAATATCCAACCTAAAACTAACTTCACCACAGTTTGTTTATTGCTGCTCCCAAACAGAGGAGATGGCCATGGCTTCTCTCTTTCCCTCGCGCCCTCCCCTCACGCCCTCCAAGTCCATGTGGACTCCAGGAACGAGTATAAACAGGACTACTACTCGTCCGTGGTGTCCGCAGCTGTCCATGTGCGCGTCCTCTCAGGACTATAACCAAAGCCTTACTTTTTCTTTTTCACTGGTTCTCTCCTCTAATGTACCAACCTTTCCTTCTCCTGTCCTCAACTGCATATTTGCCATGCTTTTTGCTTTTTGCTTTTCATTCTCAACCTCCTCTGTCCTCCTGTTCATCACTCAACTGCCTCACCTCTCATACTGGACACGGTTCTTTCCCTTGTTTCACCTCTCTTCCCCTTCGCCTCATCTCTATACCTCTCCTCCTGTCTCCTCCAACCTATCCAATCTTCTTCTATTCTCCTCTCCTCTTGCGCCTCTCTCCTTACCTCATATCCCCTTCTCTTTCATCCACCTCTCCCATCTCCTCCTCTTTCTCCATCTCGTATCTAAAATGTTCCTCGTCTCATTCTCCTGCCTCAGGGTGAGGACCTTCCCGAAGGAGTCGGCCGTCCTGGGGAGGGAGACGGTTCGAGCGCTGATGCACTACGCCTTGAAGGTGTGGAGCGACATCGCGCCGCTGAACTTCCACGAGGTGGCGGGCAACGACGCCGACATTCAGATCGACTTCACCAAGGCCGACCACGACGACGGCTACCCCTTTGACGGGCCGGGCGGCACCGTGGCACACGCCTTCTTCCCCGGGGAGAGGTTCACTGCCGGGGACACACACTTTGATGACGACGAGGCCTGGACCTTCAGATCACCAGGTGAGGAATGATGCCTGGTCAGCAATACTGTCTCTGGGTTTGTGACATTTGTATTTGGTGGCACCAGCAGATAATTTGGCAGCACTAGAGACTGGAGATGAATTGATGTTGTTAACTTCGGGTCTATCTATGTTCTTTAAATAAAGTTAATTCCATGTTGACAGGTCAGATTGAAACGTACATAGGAGCACAGAATTCACAATAGGTTAAGATAGATTCACAAATCGATCGCAGAACTCAGTTGCGAGGGCAGTGCAGCACCCGGCATGCACACGCTAGAGTTATGTCGTCAATACATCATCCATGTATCTTGTAGTTCATCTTGAAAAAAGGCAGCGCTTGTAAGCATTTTTTGATTGAATGACTCAATAACCACCTTTTGCGAGATGAACGTGAAGCGGACGTCACTCAGAGACTAGCGCAGCAGAGCACCAACGATAAGAACGATGAAAGCAGAGATCTTCCCACAGAGCGATGCATCGTCACGTCAGATATAAAATAACTGATGAAAGAAAATACAGCAGCAGCTTCACTCAGAACGGCGCTGCTTCACTGAAACAAATTAAATTCACTTGAACACATTGTCTTATCACACTGGGTTGAAAGTAGGAAGGAATGTCTCGTTTCTTCTTTCTCACATTTTCACAACAATCTGTCAGCTCTGCAGCTCTGGTTAAACTGTCCTCTGGTTAAATTGTCCTCTGGTTAAACTGTCCTCTGGTTAAACTGTCCTCTGGGTAAACTGTCCTCTGGTGAAACTGTCCTCTGGTTAAACTGTCCTCTGGTTAAACTGTCCTCTGGTTAAACTGTCCTCTGGGTAAACTGTCCTCTGGTTAAACTGTCCTCTGGTTAAACTGTCCTCTGGGTAAACTGTCCTCTGGTTAAACTGTCCTCTGGTTAAACTGTCCTCTGGGTAAACTGTCCTCTGGTTAAACTGTCCTCTGGTTAAAATGTCCTCTGGTTAAACTGTCCGTTGCTTGTGTAGTATTTTCAGTTCATTGTTACATAAGTATGTAGACATGGTTTCGATTTTGTCTCCTAATATGTCAGATGTGCAAGTCACATTTACCCATTTGGGTTATTCATGTCACTCAACTCCTAACTGTGGGATTTTCAACAGCCCTTGAAGGCAGCATCCAGGACATGCATGTATAAATAAGCATCAATGTTTCTCCAAGTTGACTTCATTGTCGAGATGAGGCGACAAGAACCTCAGGCAGTTTGTGACTACTTTAGTTCCATCATTAATTTATCCAGCATTACAGCTTTTGGGAATCTACAAGCAGGGGGAAATACTTGTTTTGTTTGATATAGACCCAAGGCTGATTATTATAATAAGGACCAGCATTTTAATCTGTTTTTAAACACATCATTGTTAACCTGTGACTGTGTAATTACCAACCCCACTTTGTTTTGATTACATTTAGGCCAGTTGCATATATGGGCTGCGTTTGGCCGGTGCCAAAGTGAAAGTCTTTTCTTCACAGATTTGAGCAAGTAGATCAAATGGATGTGGCCAAATAGCATTCATCTTTCATTTACAAACAGCTCCCACCCAGAGAGAGCAAAGTGGCTTTCAAGTGACTGCAGCTCTGCCTTTCTCAAATGAACGAGTCTTTATCAGAAATAGCCTTAAATCTTTGACAGCTTGGTAACGCATCAAATACGAAATAAGCTTTTTTCTTCTGGATCTGATGTTGAATCATCGTTCCCTTTCTCACTGTTACCCTTCCTTTTTCAAAAAGACATTAGGTGAGGGAGAGAGGGAGGGAGGGAGGGAGAGAGAGAGGGAGGGAGAGACGGAGGGAGGGAGAGGGAGTAAGGGAGAGAGAGTAAGGGAGGGAGAGAGAGAGAAAGAGAGAGAGAGAGGGAGGGACAAAGGGAGAGAGAGTAAGGGAGGGAGGGAGAGAGAGGGAGAAAGGGAGAGAGAGTAAGGGAGGGAGAGAGAGAGAAAGAGAGAGAGAGAGGGAGGGAGAAAGGGAGAGAGAGTAAGGGAGGGAGGGAGAGAGAGGGAGAAAGGGAGAGAGAGTAAGGGAGGGAGGGAGAGAGAAAGAGAGAGAGAGAGGGAGGGAGAAAGGGAGAGAGAGTAAGGGAGGGAGGGAGAGAGAGGGAGAAAGGGAGAGAGAGTAAGGGAGGGAGGGAGAGGGAGGGAGAGGGGGAGAGAGTGAGGGAGGGAGAGAGAGAGAGAGAGAGGGAGGGAGAGAGAGAGAGAGAGAGAGAGAGTGAGGGAGGGAGAGAGGGAGGGAGAGAGGGAGGGAGGGAGAGAGAGAGAGAGAGAGGGAGAGAGAGAGGGAGAGAGGGAGGGAGAGGGGGAGAGAGTGAGGGAGGGAGAGAGAGAGAGAGAGAGGGAGGGAGAGAGAGAGGGAGAGGGGGAGAGAGTGAGAGAGGGAGAGAGTGAGGGAGGGAGAGAGGGATGCTCTGAAAAACATGTGGACCAAAACATCTCTGACAGCCTTCCAAACGAGGCTAAAAGATGAAGAGTCTTTGGAATAATTAAAGACAAGGAAGACAGCATGAAAACAGTTGCCGCAGTCTGAGGCTGATACACCCAAAACTAGAATGCCAGCTGCCAAACTGGCATTACTATTCATTGGAATAATGAATATAGTATACTGTGCTAGCAATGCACTCTGTGTTGCCTGGGTTAAATAGTAGGGCTGGGCAATATCATCGATACGGCAATATATCGCGATATTTTATTTCCCGATACTGTATCGATACTTGTCTGTCTGTCTATCTGCCTGTCTGCCTGTCTGTCTGCCTGTCTGTCTGTCTGTTTGTCTGTCTGTCTGTCTGCAAACGCGATAGCTTCAAAACCATCCAAGATTCAGTCACAAAACTTGTGTGTAATTGACATACAAATGAAGGTCAAGTTTGAAAATGGCTGTGATCCGAGCAACGGGTCTGCCCCCCCCTCCACTGCACTCTATCAAGAAGAACATATTAATTATGTTTTAGGGTGCACTTTCATCTCTATGTCAAACAGATAAGCTCATATTCAAACATTATATCAGGTTATTAGAAATGGGTGACTTCTTTTTTTACCTCTGATTTGCATTTTAATCTCCACAGGACGGGCATAGATAAAGATATGATCCTCCATGACATTTGCACCTCACATTTGAGATGAAAACCCCAGTATGAAAGATGTTTGTTATAGCGGCTAGCGGGTGGAGAGGGTGTGTGGGTGTGAGGCAGACTAGCCGAGCTGCTGAGTGTGTGATGGGGTCAGAACCTGCCCCGCGTCTCCCGCCTCTGCCCCGTCAAGGCTGTGAACCATATGTTACAGGACAGCAGCTCAATCTGCTCCAATTAGACCTCCCACCAGCAGGCGGCAGCAGAGGCCAGACAGCTGCAGAGGTGTGGGTTAATGGGAACAGGGAGGTGAAGGAGCCAGCAGATGGATGTGTGGAGAAGAGAGAAAAATGAAGTGGGACACAGAGGGGTGTCAGAGGGTTGACCCGTCTGTATGACCACTATCTATTTCTCTCTATATCACCATCGCCTGCTTCCAACCAAGTAATAAACGAGATATATATTTTTTATAGCACATAGAGTTATAGGTAATAATAACATCTATTAGTCAGTAAGCTACTACAAAAATGTCAGCCAGGTATTATACACAGGGGCTTACAAAAAGAATAAAACAGATAGATACAGTAGAAAATAATAATAAAAAAAAAACACAAAATAATAGGGAAAAAAATACATGTAAAAACCCTAATCCTAACAACTTTTTATAAAATCCTACCAGTAAAAAAAAAATATATATTTTTTTAAAGATTATGCTAATTTTACCAGCCTAAAGGGGGGGGGGGGATTAATTTGCACATCAATAATATTTTTCGAACCTATATCAGTCATAGCAATGGCGAAGTTTCCCTGAGCGTCATTGCAGTGTTTATTTTTTTCTCGATCTTTCTGAAATGAGCTTCCACATCTGTTGCAGTGATTGACAGGTGGGTCAACATTCGCATCACAATGTCATGCTGTGTATTCACATCACACTTGGTGTCTAACAGCCTTAACTCCACCTTACATCTATCACTGCGCATGACAGCCAGGCTGCTGTTTTAAGAGACGAGAGTGAAAAGATGGATGTTGCTGTATTGCTAGGAATATTTACATTTATTATCACTTTTTCTCTCTTCAAGGTCACTTCATTCATCCACACTGATCGTGAATGATTCATGAGTGAAATCCATACGGTACATTTCACCTGTAAAACAAGCAGAGACCTCTTCTACTTAGAAGAAGACTCATCTCAATAATGTCTTTAAAAAGGTCTTTTCTTGACTAATCAGCCCCCCAAAGTGTTCATCCCTCTTCTTCTGTGCTTTGGCTTGGAGGGTTGTTAACCCACCTCCTAATTGTAATGCTTTGCCTTCTGACTTTGCCCTTTCTCTTTGTGGACTAGCAGACTGAGACTAACAGACCTTTCTCTTTGTGGACTAGCAGACTGAGACTAACAGACTGGAGCACTGAGGCAGAGAGGGAAGGAAGTTAATTAAACAGTTCTTCACGTCACACTCTGTCTGTCGGGCACCACCGTGCTGCAGTCTCACAGTCTGCTCATCTGCTCAACATCAGCTCGTCTCTAACTAAGATATAGTCTAAGCATCGTGCACGCCGATGTAGATTAGGGTTGTGCGATGTCACCAAAATATCCATCGTGATTGTTTTACGGTGAAACATCGTCTTGAACGATGGCATCGTCATTGATGCCATCCCTCGCTGCAATGCACGTTAACAGCAGGACAGCTGAGCTCTTCATGAGACCGACAGGCAGGCTACTAGCTACTGCACAGAGCCAGGCAAATTTATTTCGAACAGATAATCCGATGTAGAAGGCTCAGAGGTCGATGGGGGGTCGGCCAATCACGATGGTCGATGCCATCGTCCATCGTGCCAACCCTAATGTAGATATCACCGCTTGTTTGTGTTGTCTTGCTTGTAAGACCGGAGACTTGAAGTCCCGTCTGGCTTAGCTACTGTATGTTCCTACAAAGGTATCGCATTCCTAAATTGTTGTTCTTAGCAACCTTTTCAACAGCCTAATAATCTCTTGAGAAGCTGGAAAGGTCAGGTCAGCCCAGAAGCAGTGAATGTTGGTGCTTCAGCAGATTGTGGAGCAATATAAGCTTCTTAAGAAGAATGGACCTTATCAGACCTTATATAGGTAGCTGAGTAATTGCTTTTGCCAACTCTCCTCCCCCTTCTTCATTGTTCTCAGCAGGACCTTAAATCCTGGTCCTCCAGGGCCGTCCTGTGATATGCATCATTAGTGTCCAAATGAACCTTTTCATTTGGAAAACAGCCCAGCTAGCGGAATATTTAGCGTCCTGTTTAGCGAACCAGATCAGCCATGCTGTTAGATTAATAGTTCAGATATCCCTCTGCGTACATGAGAGGCGGGGTCTTGTTGGTGAGGTCAAATACGTGCAGGTGTGGAATTGTGGTTTTTGCTTTGACAGGCTGCAGATTGCTCCTATTAATTATCACTCCACTGGTGGGCGGCGGCCTGCTGACTGATTACTATGACTAAATCAAAAGCCTCATTAAGCAGGTGTATTTTTCATGACATTCACAGTTTTTCTGTGTGTATCTGTGTGTCTTTGTGTGTATGCATCTATTTGCACGCGCGTGTGTGTGTGTGTGTGTGTGTGTACTGTGTACTTATACATGTAACTGTAGTGTAAACTGTTTGTGCGTGTGTGTGTGTGTGTGTGTGTGTGTGTGTGTGTGTGTGTGTGTACTGTGTACTTATACATGTAACTGTACACTGTTTGTGTGTGTGTGTGTGTGTGTGTGTGTGTGTTAGGGCTGTGAATCTTCACTGGGCTCACGATTCGATTCGATTACGATTCAGAGGGCTACGATTCGATTCGATAACGATTATCGATGCATCTCGATGCATCTTAAATCGATGCGTCACTTTTTTCCCGAATACATGATTTTTTTTCCTCACTTTCTTTTTTCTCACTGTGTGGCTACTTTTAAAATAAAAGTGCATTTAGAATTGCATTGTATTATCATCCATAATTAAAATAAACAACTGCATGTACTTCCATTATATTTTATTTGATTATATTATTATTATATAATATAATCGGCTTTAGCTCAGGAGGTAGAGCGGGTCGGCCAATGACGCAAGGGTTGGCGGATCCCCGCTCCCTCCCAGCTGCTGTCGTTGTGTCCTTGGGCAAGACACTTAACCCTCCTTGCTCCCGATGGTGTGTAGGCACCCTGCGTGGCAGCCTGCTGCCATCGGTGTATGAATGGGTGAATGTAGACTACCTACTGATTGTAAAGCGCTTTGGATAAAAGCGCTATATAAATGCAGGCCATTTACCAGGCCATTATTTTTTTATTTTTTTATTTTTTTATAATCGATTTTTGACATTTGTGAATCGATGCAGAATCGTGCAGGTCCCCATCGCGATGCATCTTATAATCGATTATTTTTGACACCCCTAGTGTGTGTACTGTTTAAGTGAGCAAGGGAAACACTGGAGACACTTATTAGACAACAAATGTGAGGCAGAGTGGATAATGACAGGGTGTCTTAAAGCAGGGGTGTCCAAACTCTTTTGGTTGAGTGCCGCATACAGAAAAATTATAGGAGTCGTGGGCCAAACAATATTAAGCGCAGCAGTTTTCGCGGCAAAAAAAATTGGACCAGAAAACCCTTGTGCCATCAAAAAATTAATTTCTACCTAAATAAATATATGACACATAGTTTATTGATGTGCTGCTCACCTATTACAATGGGTATTTCTGTATGTTTTCAAATGTTCTTTTCCTGTGCCAACAGGTTAAGACAGATAATTTAACATAACATTAGTATTAAACATTCATTCAGTATTAAAAATGTTTAAAAATAAATAGACCAGGTCAGGGTGCTTAAGTATAACCCAATCGTTCCCCCCCCCCACCTGCCCCGCCGTTTATTTTTCTTTATTTTTTTGTTTTTCCGTTTCCGTTTTCCGCTTTAAACTTTAAAACAGAAAAACGGACAAACGTTTTTTTTGTGTGCTAAATTCCAGACGTTTTTTTTTTACTGTAGGTAGGTTCTGCCAGAGGGTTTTTTTGAGGATTCTGGCTCATCTTTCAAGACCCGAGGATTCTTTTCTGCTAAGATTTTGTGAACACACAATATCTCAAAAGAACTAATAGAATGTGTGCTTTCTCTGTCTAAAAGAGTTAGTTTGTAGAGTTAGTAGTTATGTAAGCATTAGCAGTTGAATACAGCATGGTTTCAGCGTCAGAAAAATTATTCAGAGATAAACGGCTTTTTGTGAAATTCGATAGAACAGTCACTTTAACCATTCATTTTTGGCATCAGTAAGACGTCAGACATCTAAACAATAGTTTTGAACAGTAATTTCCTCCATAACAGCAGGAAACCCCCCTCTGCTTCCAACTCCTCCCTCCGTGGGCGTTCTTCTTGGCTGCAGCGGCCGTGTCACAAGCTTGTCACCAGTCTCACTGCTTTGCTGCTGCTGCTGCCTGTCTGCGCGGCCGCTGTTTGAGGAAGTCTGGATGGACTCGCTCGCTTCTTGGAGTTTTGGTTGAGAGCTTTGATGAAGCTTTTGCGATTCTGGTCATATTTATGCTGCGTGTTTCAAAGTGTGTTCCACCTGTAATCTATTATGCAAATTTGCAATCCCGCATCGCCAGCAATCAGCGCGAAAACGAAAGCGTTTTCGCCAATCCATTTTCATGAGAATGGCTGCTTTTTGCTTGCCTTCCTCTAGTCAGGAGAGCACTGTCGCCACTTAGTGGGTCGGTGGAATGGGTTGTAAACGTTCGGTGGCTCCAATAATTATATAAGAGATGTAAAAGGGTTAGATGCACATCCCACGGTCAAAAAAAAAAAATCATTTTTTTGACGGAGTAATACGTCAGTGGCAGTCAACCGTTGGATTTTTTTGGACGGAGTAATACGTCATTGGCAGTGAACATGTTAAAAACGGGCAGCGGGCCGCAGTTGGCCTGCGGGCCGTAGTTTGGCCACCCCTGTCTTAGAGAGACATTACTGCTTTCTGTTCTCATTCATATAAACCTGCTGTCAGATCATATTGCATATCATAAAATATCATAATGATAGATCATTTCTTTGTGCTAGGTCCTTCAGATAGAACAGCCCCACATTCCCAGGGTGAGCAGGACAAAACAGGTTTAAGTTGTAACAGAAAAACTGCAATAGAGCAGACAGCCATGAAGTATACAAACACACTGTGAAACAAACACACTGTGAGACAAACACACTGTGAAACAAACACACTGTGAAGCAAACACACTGTGAAACAAACACACTGTGAAACAAACACACTGTGAAACAAACACACTGTGAAGCAAACACACTGTGAAACAAACACACTGTGATACAAACACACTGTGATACAAACACACTGTGAGACAAACACACTGTGAAACAAACACACTGTGAGACAAACACACTGTGAAACAAACACACTGTGAAACAAACACAATGTAAAACAAACACACTGTGAGACAAACACACTGTGAGACAAACACACTGTGAGACAAACACACTGTGAAACAAACACACTGTGAAACAAACACACTGTGAAACAAACACACTGTGAAACAAACACACTGTGAAACAAACACACTGTGAGACAAACACACTGTGAAACAAACACACTGTGAAACAAACACACTGTCAAACACACTGTGAAACAAACACACTGTGAAACAAACACACTGTGAAACAAACACACTGTGAAACACACTGTGAAACAAACACACTGTGAAACAAACACACTGTGAAACAAACACACTGTGAAACAAACACACTGTGAGACAAACACACTGTGAGACAAACACACTGTGAGACAAACACACTGTGAAACAAACACACTGTGAAACAAACACACTGTGAAACAAACACACTGTGAAACAAACACACTGTGAAACAAACACACTGTGAAACAAACACACTGTGAAGCAAACACACTGTGAAACAAACACACTGTGAAACAAACACACTGTGAAACAAACACACTGTGATACAAACACACTGTGAGACAAACACACTGTGAAACAAACACACTGTGAAACAAACACACTGTGAAACAAACACACTGTGAAACAAACACACTGTGAAACAAACACACTGTGATACAAACACACTGTGAAGCAAACACACTGTGAAACAGAGAGGGGAGCAAAACAGAAAACAGCACTGTAGTAGCTTCATCCAGACACAAGAATAGAAAACAACACTGTAGTAGCATCCAGATAGGACAAATAGCAATAGTAGCAGAATGCAGACAGTCCCAATGGGTTTGACAATGCCAAGGGGAGAATTGACTATCTGCTTAATTAAACATAGTCCAGTAGAGTGCTCAAAACTCACAAATATAATCTACTTTTCAGTTACTTCTCCTCCCAAACAATTTAATATTCGGTTCAACGGACTCAATTTCAGATATGAAGTGTATGGAATTTGAATTGTGCCATCATCTGCAACCAGTATCTATCTACCACTGTTTATTATGTTTATTACTGTATATGTTATTTAAGTTGTAATTCACCTGAAAAAAAGTCGAATTAGTCCAAAAAAGCAAGAGAAACATTTCTCGGTCGGAGCTGCCATCTTTATAAGACTAAAAGCAAGAATGCAAAGTGTGTCTGTCTGTCTCTCTGTCTGTCTGTCTGTCTGTCTGAAAAATGAGGGGGTGGGGAGATAGATAAGGAATTTAGAAAGATTATCCTGGCAAAACCTTTTTTTCACCTGTTCTTAAACACAGGAGAGAAAACAATTTAGAAGAGACTTAGAAAATAGATCACCAGATTTGTTTTTCTCACTTGCCTCCCAGGGCTTCCATAAGCTTGAGAAATGCTAGACCACACTACTTTGAGGATTTGGGTCCGTTGGAAAGGGTAGCCCTGGGCTATCCTCTCCAACCTGGGCTAGCTTTGCTCCTGCTTCTTTCCATCTTTGGTACAGCATTCTCATCAAAGTTTGACACCGAGTGCTGGAGGCTATGCTGGTTACATACTGGATCAGAGCTTGAGGTGCACTTTACATCATTGTATGTCACGATGTCATAAATCAAGTCTACCTGGAGCTTTAGAGGCTCTGTGTGAACCAAAGAGTCTCGAACCAAAGAGTCTGAAATCATAGATACAGCGGCTATCTACAACAAATTAACTTCAAGTGTTGCAGGTTATGTACAATATGCAGCAACTTCCTTTCAATGGCCTTTAAATTTGCAACGTAGTGGATTCACAAAGGAACGGCCATACTCTTCGATACAGCATTATCAACTCTGTTTTATGGATGCAATAGCGTGAAAATGTTTCAATAATAATATGGTTGTAACAGGGCGGCCGGCGGAGAGACCATTCCCTGTTTTGGGCTTGGAACATTATGATAGAATTATATGATGAAGTATAGAATGGTCATCCCCATGCTCAATTATGTCTCATAAGTTGTTGCAGCAATTATTTTTTTGCTTGATACAATTTGTTACAGGGATTTGGTGCAAGATTTAACCATTTTTGACCATTTGAGAATTGATTTAAAAAAATGTAAAAAAAAAAAAAATCCTCCAAAATACCACCAAGACTTTGAGGAAACACCATAGAAAAAGTATCAAAATACTGTATCTCCAACGAGAAGTCCAGCAAGGGAGTCTGTGATGTTTTTGAAGTGGGCCAGCACAAGTCTTTCAAAAGGACATTCAGGCTTTTTGGGGGACTGGAACAAGCAGGGACAGTGAAGAGGTCCAGTGACTGATGGTTTTATGGTCCCTGGCACCATAAGATGATATGACTTGGCTTGATTGATCGCTACTGGACGGCTCACTGGCTGTTCTAGCTGCACAAAGCACTCGCTCATTACAAATAAGGGCATTTGATTAACGGCCACTCTTCTCTGTGTCCCTCTCTATCCATCTCTACCATGGGACCCTCTCTGTGTCTCTCTCTATCCATCTCTACCATGGGACCCTCTCTGTGTCTCTCTCTATCCATCTCTACCATGGGACCCTCTCTGTGTCTCTCTCTATCCATCTCTACCATGGGACCCTTCCTAAATCAATCTGCTTCATCCACCTCAACCTCCGAGCTCTCACTTTGTCCACAGACATTCGGTCTCATCTCTCAGAAATGAGAGGGATGGAGAGACTGTGAATAAGATGACATGATGCCTGCTTTCTTCTCAACCTCTAGTTCTCTCAATCCTTCCTTTCATCCACCCTTCCTCCCCGTCTTCTGAACATCCCAGGTGGCCACTGTGACCATGAGCGCACGTCCTCGCCGTTGTCTTGAGATGTTGAGATCTTGGACAACCTCAGGTTAACTGCATGCAGACCTGAGCCCTTCCCACCAAGGGACACTAAGCGAGCTTGGCGTGACACGCCAGCACTAAGCCACAGGTTTTGTCTTGCTTAGGAGAGCGAGACAAGGAGGTTTTGGAGGCTTTTTCTTTTAGCTTAACAAAGAGAGAAATGTGCTTCGATAGCTCGCAGTCTCTTTAGTTGTGTTTCTGCACACAGGTTTTGATGGGCAGCCCAGGGACTCAGGTATTACCATAGTTATCACACTACAACACATGCTTCAGCCTCCAGAGCTGTCTGTCTGTCACACCTCTTACCTTGCATGATACGGAGATGAGGTGAAAAAAGGGTAATACATGCAAACCCTTACATCACTAGGCACTATTATGTTTAAAAAGGACCACATTTAGAGAGTTCAGCTAGTGCTATGTTTTTCCTATGATTGTTTGACTGTCTTTGTATAAGTTATTGTACCGTGGACCACAGTGGGAATTCGTGTTTTTACGTAACAGGTTATTGTGCTTTGTTCTGGGGTCACATGCATTGTTTTGATATTTTAGGATCAAACCAAATCAATCAAATCAAAAAGAACATGCATGATGGCCACGTAATCTACAAGTGTTAACAAATAGCATCCAATTGAAACGGTCTGATTGGTACTTACTGTTTTCTCTCAGTAAACGTAGACAAATTGTCTCTCCCTCCTTCGCTCTTTCTCTTTGGGAACAAGCACGTTCACTCACGACCAAAGGCTCATTTCATTTAGCGATGATTTAATGTACTGCATCACAGCTACTTTCATTCATTTCATTTCCCTCTCTTGACATTTTCTGCATTCTGTTGTTATAGCGCTTTCCATCATGCTGTGTTCTGTTGTCAGTTAAATCTTTGTATCCAATTATCTCTCTCTCTCTCTCTCTCTCCCCGTCTTGCTCAGACTCCCACGGGATGGATCTGTTTGCGGTTGCAGTTCATGAATTTGGTCATGCCATCGGCTTGGTCCATACTTCAGCCATCGAGTCCATCATGCGACCGTACTACCAGGGTCCAGTGGGAGACCCCCTGAAGTATGACCTGCCCTATGAAGACAAGGTCCGCGTCTGGCAACTCTACGGTATGGAGCAACACCCACACACCTCTCTATATGTGTATGTGTCTGTGTGTGTGAGACCCCCTGAAGTATGACCTGCCCTATGAAGACAAGGTCCGCGTCTGGCAACTCTACGGTATGGACGAACATACACACACCTTTCTCTATGTATGTGTGTGTGTGTGTGTGTGTGTGTGTGTGTGTGTGTGTGTGTGTGCGCGTGCGTGCGTGCGTGCGTGATTGTCTTTCTGTATTGTTTTGTCCTCTCAATATTGATGCAACCACTACGCTTCAATATTACATTAAGTCAAATTCCTTATGTAATACGTATGTAATCTGATGACCTACTGTGGCAATAAAAGTGAATGTGAATTTGGTTGGTGGTGTAAAGATGAGCCCAGCAGCCAGAGGGCGCTGAGGCCTCCCATCCCAGCAAGCAGCAGCTGATGAGTTCTATACAGGAAGGTTATTGATTTAATTAAAGCATCAGTGGGAGTCAGGAGGGACTTAATTGGCCGTCTTTATGACGTATGACCTTATCGCACCGCTCTGTGATAAGGGTTGATAACCATGATCATAAAGAGAGAATTGGAGGAAAGAACTGTGAGGTGAGAGAAAGAACTGTGAGGTGAGGGGAAGAACTGGTCTGAGAAAGAGAACACAGAAACAGAGAGAGAAATAGAAATCAGCAATGAGGAAAGCACTGGGGAATATAATAAACAAATTCAGAATCAGCAGAATGTTATTGCCTTCATTGTAGGTTTATTTGACTTGACCTTTGACCCCATATCCTTCCTAGGGGTCAGAGACTCCGTGTCCCACACCAATCGACCAGGCAACCCCTCCCAGACAGATGAGCCACCCGTCCTGCTGGACCTTCCTGAAAACAGATCCACTGTCCTGTAAGTACAACACAGAGAGATCTACTGTCCTGTAAGTACAACACAGAGAGATCTACTGTCCTGTAAGTACAACACAGAGAGATCTACTGTCCTGTAAGTACAACACAGAGAGATCTACTGTCCTGTAAGTACAACACAGAGATATCTACTGTCCTGTAAGTACAACACAGAGAGATCTACTGTCCTGTAAGTACAACACAGAGATATCTACTGTCCTGTAAGTACAACACAGAGAGATCTACTGTCCTGTAAGTACAACACAGAGATATCTACTGTCCTGTAAGTACAACACAGAGAGATCTACTGTCCTGTAAGTACAACACAGAGAGATCTACTGTCCTGTAAGTACAACACAGAGATATCTACTGTCCTGTAAGTACAACACAGAGAGATCTACTGTCCTGTAAGTACAACACAGAGATATCTACTGTCCTGTAAGTACAACACAGAGAGATCTACTGTCCTGTAAGTACAACACAGAGATATCTACTGTCCTGTAAGTACAACACAGAGTGATCTACTGTCCTGTAAGTACAACACAGAGATATCTACTGTCCTGTAAGTACAACACAGAGAGATCTACTGTCCTGTAAGTACAACACAGAGAGATCTACTGTCCTGTAAGTACAACACAGAGAGATCTACTGTCCTGTAAGTACACCACAGAGAGATCTACTGTCCTGTAAGTACCAACACAGAGAGATCTACTGTCCTGTAAGTACAACACAGAGAGATCTACTGTCCTGTAAGTACAACACAGAGAGATCTACTGTCCTGTAAGTACAACACAGAGAGATCTACTGTCCTGTAAGTACAACACAGAGAGATCTACTGTCCTGTAAGTACCAACACAGAGAGATCTACTGTCCTGTAAGTACAACACAGAGAGATCTACTGTCCTGTAAGTACAACACAGAGAGATCTACTGTCCTGTGAGTACAACACAGAGAGATCTACTGTCCTGTAAGTACAACACAGAGAGATCTACTGTCCTGTAAGTACAACACAGAGAGATCTACTGTCCTGTAAGTACAACACAGAGAGATCTACTGTCCTGTAAGTACAACACAGAGAGATCTACTGTCCTGTAAGTACAACACAGAGAGATCTACTGTCCTGTGAGTACAACACAGAGAGATCTACTGTCCTGTGAGTACAACACAGAGAGATCTACTGTCCTGTAAGTACAACACAGAGAGATCTACTGTCCTGTAAGTACAACACAGAGAGATCTACTGTCCTGTAAGTACAACACAGAGAGATCTACTGTCCTGTAAGTAGAGCACTTCAACAGAACCGGGTGTCTGCCGCAAGTCTGCGCCTTGATTCACCTTAATGGTGGAGCAGAATGAAGACATGCATTCATCCCACACTCATTGATTCACAACTATACACTTTATCATCCAAACTATATATTTTTAGATAAAAACATACAGTATACTCTGCCAGCTTCCCGGTCCTCTCCGCACCTGTCTCGCTGTGCGAAGAACCATAGTTTCCACAATTTGTAGCCTACTCCAACAGAAACATTGCATACACATGCAACAATAAATACACACAGCAATAGCAGTACCTAATGAGATAAGCTCAGAACTCATTGGATTCCATTGGCCAACAGTAGCTAAGTATGGCTTTGTACAAATTCATTCAAAAATTCAATAGCTGCTGGAATCAAATATTTCTTGGACTTCTTGGTCGCATACCTGGTAAAGCCGGATCTGCAGCCAGATGGTGGCAGCTTGAGAGGTTACCTCAGGTTTAAGAGGTTATGGGAGTCCAAAGAGATGACCTATGTGGTTTAAGTGACTCCCACTCTCTGAGATAGATCCTGGAGAGGGATGCCTATGATCCTCTGGCACATCTTAATGGGGCTTTATTCTTAAGGCTAAGATTTCCAAACTGGCATTATTATAAGGAAAGTAAAACAAACAAAAAAAACACTTGTCCCCTCTCCGTGTGCTAAAACAATTGTCCACATGAAGAACAATCTTTGATTGATTGCTTCTTACAGATATGATCAGTGTTTGCCTCAAAGTTAGGTTTGTCATCCAGTTTGGTCCCCAGATATGTTCACTGCCGCACCCTGGCGACAGGCTCATCTTTTGTGATGGTTGGCACAGGGGAGAGGTATCCAGGGAAAATACGTTCAGTTCAGTTCAGTTCGGGTTGGCACAGGGGAGAGGTATCCAGGGAAAATACGTTAAGTTCAGTTCCAGGGGAAATCTGTGTCGGTCGGGTAAGTCTTTCACCATGATATCGTCATGCCGTTCTTTCCTCCCTTGACGACCTCTGACTAGCTCATTCTGATGACTGGCTGTCAGCAATGTCTCACTCATCAGCATCAGGTTTTGTGTGTGTGTCTCTGCGGGGCTGCTCTCTCTGCCATGTGATGCCCTATTTCTGTGGCCCGGCATGGCTAAGCAAGGCGCTGTATCAGCCCTTTCTGCCTCGGCCATTGGCCTTGTTGCAGTTTTCACTGCTGACTCCACTTTTCCATTGTTCTGTGGGATCGTGGTGAGGACAAGGACATCTCGTGGCTGAATTCCCGTGACTTGCTGGAAGCCCTGAAGGCCTCAGATGAGCACTGAGGATCATTGTCAGTAAACATCTGGAATGCCATTTCTGGAAAACAGTGATTTCAGTTTTCACTGTGCTGACCGTTGCATTTTCCAGGTAAAACCCCTTCCTACAAATTGGATTGGTAAGCCACATGTATCATGTAGTCTCTGTCATTAAACAAACAAACAGTCCCTATCTTCTCCCAGGGGCACTTCCTGTGGTCTCAGTGTCTCGTTTTGCTGTTTCACACTCCGTGCACTGCATGTGCTACACCAGAGGTTCTCAAATGTTTTTCAGCCAAGGACCAAGATACTATCTTACAAGATAGAAAATATACCGGGGACCCCCTCATTCTGATTTGTGATTTTGGGTTAGGCTTAATTGTTTCCACGGTAACGTGCTTGACTTTTAAATTGATAGGTTTGTTAGATTCGAATGTAATCCATGAACCATTTTAGATTTAAAGCATACAATATTTTCTTGAACTATGAAGCTATTGCAAAAATGCCTGGCCAGTATACCCACACGTATACACACATCCTTCTATTCCAATATGTGAGGAACGGATTCTCAGCGTGATTTCTGACTATAGTGCTCATTCACCACCACTCATCATGCTGTATATGTTCCCTTTTACAACTGTCTATTTAAATTAAAACAAAAAACTTAAGGTGAGTGGACTACCTATTCTTCTTATTAAAAATATCTTCTGCAAACAACACAATTTCGTCTTTCTCTACTTTAATCAGAATGTTAAAAGAGTGCTCAGAAGCCCACAAGTAATTACAAGATGGTGAAACTGCGATCGCTGTCATTTTTAATACAATATACGCTGCCTGTGATATCATCTTAAGCTTGATCTTAAAATTAACGTAGAAGGCACTCAGTAGAGTGCAAACCACCACCAACACTGAACAACTCTCCAACTGGCAACGCTGCAGCCTCTGTACCAATTTAGTTTGTTTATTGTTTGTCTTGTGCATTTTTTCCAACAAATTAGCATGTGATTTAAATGCCATTTAGCAAACCATCTTGGAAGTCCTAGATGTACTTTCCCACCAGCACAAATTAACATATATACCGGTAATAGTTATGTCTAAAAAATAAACAATACAATTTTTTTTTCAAGATTTTTTTCAAGATTTCTTTATCCCATTTTTATCCCCCGTTAGTGCTAATTTGAATTTATTTATCCTGGTTGCTACTCCACCCTCTGCCGATCTGGGGAGAGCTGAAACTGGCTCCATGCTTCCTCCGACACATGGGCAGTAGCCAGCTGCTTCTTTTCACCTGACAGGGGAAGCTTCGGTGCGGTAGGACATAGCACGTAGCACATAGGACGTGGGAGGATCACGCTATTCCAACGAGTTCCCCTCCCTCCGAACAGGTCCCCCTAACGACCAGAGGAGGCACCACATCAGCGACCAGGATATTGCATGTTTTGGTGAGGGGTTCCTATATGAAGGAAACCCCCAGGGGGCATGGGGAGAACATGCAAACTCCACACAGAAAGGCCCTTTTGACACCCCACCCGGGCGGGAAAACAATCATTTAATTGAATCACCAAAATCGATTGGACTGATCCTTGGGCCAAGGACTGTCTGTCCACCACATTTCAGACAAATCCATTCAAGCAAACAGACAGGGGTGAAAATATCACCTCCTTCCAGCTCTGTTGGTGGAGGTAATTACCCACAGAGGTCAAGCCCTTTCTCACCCAGCTGTGAATTTAACCAGCCGTGTCATATAACCTCCCTTCCCTATTCTGCTGAGGAGTGGACTTCATGAATGGATGGAACGGACCCGTTCCACTATGAAAAGAAGAAATCTTTGAAATAACTATTTATTGGCCTAAATTCTGTCTATTCACTGAGGTTTCTGGAGCTTGATATGGTGGCATTTTAGCAAAGTATCCCAAAAAGCCAAGAAACTTGAGAGCCCAACTTACTTAGCAATTGATTAATTATCTAATGAAAATAATTTCCTATCAGCAAAATTCAGCAAGTGGGCAGCTATCTACCCCGACATGATTAAACTGCATTTTGAAAGTACACACATTCGCACACATGCGCGCACGCGTGCGTGTCTGGGCATGAGCGCATGCACACACACACACACACACAGTACACAGCTATCCAGCCGTGAAAAGCAGCTCTCAGCCAAACAGCCAGTAGATGTAACGATTGACTCACAACAAGTGGAATATTTGACTCTTTTTTGACTCTTTCTTTTTTGATCAGACATGCACTGCTGCTGTGTCAGCAGCTCCATCAGGAGATGCTGTGTGCAGAAGGTGGATTGGACTTGATAAGAGTGAGTGAGAGTGACCACTAGGGGGTGGTGTGGTGTTGATAGAGTGAGTGATAGTGACCACTAGGTGGTGGTGTGGTGTTGATAGACTGAGTGAGAGTGACCACTAGGGGGTGGTGTGGTGTTGATAGAGTGAGTGATAGTGACCACTAGGGGGTGGTGTGGTGTTGATAGAGTGAGTGATGGTGACCACTAGGGGGTGGTGTGGTGTTGATGGAGTGAGTGATAGTGACCACTAGGGGGTGGTGTGGTGTTGATGGAGTGAGTGATAGTGACCACTAGGGGGTGGTGTGGTGTTGATAGAGTGAGTGATAGTGACCACTAGGGGGTGGTGTGTAGTGGTGTTGATGGAGTGCTGAATAGAGATCTTTGTTGATATGACTGCTCACAGTGGCAGCCTTGTGGTGTTAATAACCTCATCATTGGCAGGCCGACCATGTCACTGCTTTAAATCACTTAGAGGCACCAGGGGACAGAGGCACCAGGGACAGAGGCACCAGGGGACAGAGGCACCAGGGGACAGAGGCACCAGGGGATGAAGGCACCAGGGACAGAGGCACCAGGGGATGAAGGCACCAGGGACAGAGGCACCAGGGACAGAGGCACCAGGGGACAGAGGCACCAGGGGATGAAGGCACCAGGGACAGAGGCACCAGGGGATGAAGGCACCAGGGACAGAGGCACCAGGGGATGAAGGCACCAGGGGATGAAGGCACCAGGGGACAGAGGCACCAGGGGATGAAGGCACCAGGGGATGAAGGCACCAGGGGATGAAGGCACCAGGGGACAGAGGCACTGTGGGGACAGAGGCACCAGGGACAGAGGCACTGTGGGGACAGAAGCACCAGGGGATGAAGGCACCAGGGGATGAAGGCACCAGGGGACAGAGGCACTGTGGGGACAGAGGCACCAGGGGACAGAGGCACAGTGGGGACACACAGGCACTGTGGGGACAAATCAAAACAATACAGCAAATAAAGATGTATAGAGTGACTGACTTCAGTTGCTTGAACACACAATAAATCATGTTTGAACATAAAAGTAATTGGAATACAGCAACAAATAAAGTTGGTATTTGAACAATAGACGCCTATAAATGTCCAGTTTTGTATAAGCGGTTGGATGTTCTCTCTGCATGGACTACTTAATAAAACCAGATTTTTGCCACTTCTCTCTCCTCCTCTCTTCTATTCATTCCAACTCCTCTCTTCTTCTTCTCTCCTCTTCCTCCTCCTGCTCTCCTCTCTTCTCTCCTCCTCCTCCTCCTGCTTCTCCTCCTCCTCCTCCTCCTGCTCTCCTCTCTGCTCTCCTCCTCCTCCTGCTTCTCCTCCTCCTCCTCCTCCTCCTGCTCTCCTCTCTTCTCTCCTCCTCCTCCTCCTCCTCCTCCTGCTCTCCTGCTTTCTTCTCCTCTGGTCCATCTCTCAGGTTGGCTCGAGACACTCCAGACAGATGCACCAGTCACTTTGATGCTGTGGCCCAGATACGAGGAGAGGCCTTCTTCTTCAAAGGTATTCAAGCACAGAGAGCGAAAGTAAAGGTGGGAGACAGACAGACAGACAGACAGACAGACAGACAGACAGACAGACAGACAGACAGACAGACACACAGACAGACACACAGACAGACAGACAGACAGACAGGCAGGCAGGCAGACAGACAGACAGACAGACAGACAGACAGATAGCCAGACAGACAGACAGATAGCCAGACAGACAGGCAGACAGACAGACAGACAGACAGCAGACAGACAGACAGATAGCCAGACAGACAGACAGACAGACAGACAGATAGACAGACAGACAGACAGGTAAAGTTTTATGAAAAATCTAATTGAGCTAAATGAGCTGAAGTAAGAAATGGAAGAGCAACTGATGGAGAGAGAGAGAGAGAAGGTGCAGAAGGTCAGGATGAGATTGAGGAGTGGTTTTGTACTAACTCCAGATTCACTGAGTGTTGAGCGCAGCTGAAACTCATCCAGCTGAGAGCAGTGGTGGGAATGTTACTTTTAAGACGGATTCCACGACAGATTACTGAATAGATACCCTCAAATGTAATTTGTAATGTATTCCATTCCATTACTCAAGTTAAGTAATGTATTCTAAAGACTTTGGGTTACTTTTGTAATACATCAAAATCATCTCGCTGAGCCGATTTGTTGAACGTACACAAACGCCAGGGCAATTGACGGTCTCAAGATTCAAGATTCAAGATTTTTTATTGTCACTCCATGGTACAAGTATCACGTGTGAAATTCTTGTGCTGTGGACTCCGTTTACAACATAGTACAAATATAACAGGGCATATGAGTGCAAAAACAACAAGAGACACAACAAGCAATAAGGCAGTATAGTGATAAGACAAGTCAGAGACAGTGGCATATTCACTGCTCATAGGTGCACATGTCGTGTGCATACTTTAGACGTGCTTAAACATTTTAAATTCGGCGTATTTGACATACAGGTGCCAATAGCATATTCCTTATTAAACATACAATTAAACTCTGCGTTTTAAATTCGCCATATTTGACATACAGGTGCAAATAGCATATTCCTTAATAAACATACATCTCACTCTCTGTAGCGCCCTGCGGTCCATGGTGGTACAGTTCCCGTACCAGGTGGTGAAGCAGCCAGTCAGCAGGCTTTCAATGGTGCCTCTGTAGAAGTCCGTAAGGATTTCTGGCCTTAGCCCAAATTTCTTCAGGCGCCTGAGTCCGTGTATTCGCTGTTGGGCCTTTTTGACAACAGTGGCGGTGTGGCCGGCCCAAGTCAGGTCCTGGTGGATGTTGACTCCCAGGTACTTGAAGCTGTCCACCCTTTCCACCACTGTGCCGTTGATGGTGATTGGGGGGTGTGCGCCCCCACCCCTCCTGTAGTCTACAATGATCTCCTTGGTCTTGGAGACGTTCAGAGAGAGGTGGTTGTCCTGGCACCATTGTTCCAGGGCCCCCACCTCCTCTCTGTAGGCCGTCTCGTCGCCCCCCGAGATCAGCCCCACGACTGCTGTGTCGTCTGCAAACTTCACGATGGTGTTCGAAGTTTGAGTCGCCACGCAGTCGTGGGTGTAGAGGTCGTACCAGAAGGGGCTGGAGACGCACCCCTGGGGCGCTCCTATGCTGATGGTCAGTGGGGAGGAGGTGAGGTTGCCCACCCTCACCACCTGGCGGCGGTCTGTCAGGAAATCCAGGATCCAGTCGCACATTGCTGTGTTTAGTCCCAGATCCTTGAGCTTGTGTACCAGCCTGGAGGGTACTATGGTGTTGAATGCACGCGCTCTGATGTCATGTTATGAGTCACGTGACTGAGTCACATGATTGTTGAGCTCTATACCTTCAACAGCTAGCTTAGATCCAGACTCCAGAATCACGTCCCGCCTCCCTCCTCAGATTCAGAGAGTCTGGCGTTTCTCGAGTCAACGGCTTGTTCTCGCACAGAGAAACCGCTTTTTCTTTTTGACCATTCTTGCAATGGTTTTTCATTGACATTGGAAGAATACAGTGGTTGAAATCACCCCCTTAATCAACCTGTTGTCTTTGTAGAAATTACATTTTGTCATCCAACGTTCTTGGTGAAGTTGATAAACCTACTTAACCTTGGACGTAGTGGCTAACTGCCTGCAGAGCATCAGTGTGGACTGAAGTAACGTCAGAGTCACGAGAACTAGTTGTGTGGCTTAGCCTTCCCAAATGTTGAGGGTCGTTTTTTAGAATTGAATACATTGAATTGGGAACGTTACATTCAATTTCATTCAGACTGCCTGGCACTAATCGCCAGCATAGCATAAAGCGGAAGTTAAGTCACATCCGGTACGTCATCGTTAATTCGCAAAATCTGTTTCCATTGCAAAAGTTTGCATCTACTGTCGATACGCTGATAAATCCACCCCCTCCAAGCGTAAAAACTTTTATGCGATATTTCGACCTTTATTCGAATTTCTGGTGTTTCCATTCAAGTTTATATTCGCATTTTGGGTAAATGCGAATATCCAGAGGTGGATGGAAACCCCATCAGTGTGGACTGAAGTATCGTCAGAGTCACGAGTGAGAACAACCAACCAGCCTGATATCAGGCTGTTCAGCTGCAGCATGCTGAAGTGTTCCTCTTTTGATGTGAAATCTATGATTCATGAGCTAACAGCCAAAAAACTCATTGTACCACCACTGAATGTAACTTTATCACATGTGCAAATTGCTCAACTTGTTTTACATTTCGCTATTTATTTATTTATTTATTCATTCATTCATTCATTCACTCACTCATTCATTTATATATTAATTCATTTATTTATTTATTTTCATGGGTGAGGTCAGCATTTCGGACAGCAACAGCTTCATCACAGAGTGTGTGAGGTTTTTCTGGAAACGGTGTTGCTTTTGGTTTAGAACAGCTTAGGTAGGCGATAGATTAGCTACAGCCTAAGGCTGACCTGTTAGTGTTCAGGCTAAAATCAGACTAGAGCAGGGTAGGATAGGCCAGATTAGGCTGTAGATTAGCTAGATACTATGTCCCAGTTAGCTCTGGTTAATGCTTAGAGTAGTCAGTTGTCTGATCTTCTCCCCCCCCCCTCTCTTTCCCCCTTCCCCCGCTTCTTCCCTTCTTCCCCCTTCTTGTTCTCCTCTCTTTCCATGCTCTTTCCTCCCCCACATCCCACCGCCCCCCCCTCCCTTCTCCTGCTCTCTCCTCATTCTCCCCCCCTCTGCTCCTTCTCCTCTTCTCCCCTATTTTCCTGAATCCCTGCCACTTCCTGCTCTCCCTTCTCTCACATTCCCCCTGCTCTCCTTCCCCTGCACCCTCCCACCTCTCCTTCTCTGCCTCTCTGTCCTCCCCCCTCTCTCACATTCCCCCTGCTCTCCTTCCCCTGCACCCTCCCACCTCTCCTTCTCTGTTCTCTCCTCCTCCACATTTCCCATTTTCCCCCCACCCTCGCCCTAATCCGGGCCCGTATCCTACTCCCTCCCTCCACCCTAGACCCTACCTCTACTCTCTGTCCTCCCCCCTCTCTCACATTCCCCCTGCTCTCCTTCCCCTGCTCTCCTTCCCCTGCACCTCTACTCTCTGTCCTCCCCCCTCTCTCACATTCCCCCTGCTCTCCTTCCCCTGCACCCTCCCACCTCTCCTTCTCTGTTCTCTCCTCCTCCACATTTCCCATTTTCTCCCCACCCTCGCCCTAATCCGGGCCCGTATCCTACTCCCTCCCTCCACCCTAGACCCTACCTCTACTCTACCTCCCCTGTACCCTTCCACCTCTCCTTCTCTGTTCTCTCCTCCTCTCTGTCCTCTCCCCTCTCTCACATTCCCACTGCTCTCCTTCCCCTGCGCGCTCCCACCTCTCCTTCTCTGTTCTCTCCTCCTCTCTGCCCTCTCCTCCCTCTCACATTCCCCCTGCTCTCCCTCCCCTGCACCCTCTCCTTCTCTGTTCTCTCCTCCTCCACATTTCCCATTTCTCCCCACCCTCGCCCTAATCCGGCCCTGTATCCTACTCCCTCCCCTCCCCCAACCCTAGACCCTACCCCTACCCTGGCTCTCCCTCCCCTGCACCCTCATCTCTCCTCCTCTGTTCTCTCCTCCTCCACATTTCCTATTTTCTCCCCACCTCCCCCCTCTCCTCCCTCCTCCCTCTCCCTCCCTCCTCCACTCTCCTGCTTTCTTCAAATGTTCAAATGTTATCTTTATTCTGTATATTCTTGTTACTGTGTGTTAGCTAGAATCAGCTAGACATACTTTCTGTGAAGCCCTCTGAGACATGCTTGTGAATTAGGGCTATATAAATAAACTTGACTTGACTTGACTTCAAGTCGGAGAATCTCCGCCTGGGGGCATGAATCAAATATATCAAAGGAAGACTGACAGCCAAAGTGAGCTACAGATCAGCAGACTGTTCCAACCTCTCCTGTCTCCTCTCTCTCATAGGGACTGTTCCAACCTCTCCTGTCTCCTCTCTCTCATAGGGACTGTTCCAACCTCTCCTGTCTCCTCTCTCTCATAGGGACTGTTCCAACCTCTCCTGTCTCCTCTCTCTCATAGGGACTGTTCCAACCTCTCCTGTCTCCTCTCTCATAGGGACTGTTCCAACCTCTCCTGTCTCCTCTCTCATAGGGACTGTTCCAACCTCTCCTGTCTCCTCTCAGTCTCCAGCTCAGTGGCCTTGTGGTCTGAGTGTCCGCCCTGAGACTGGGAGGTCGTGAGTTCGATCCCCGGCCGAGTCATACCAAAGACTATAAAAATGGGACCCATTTGCCTCCCTGCTTGGCACTCAGCATCAAAGGGTTGGAATTGGGGGGTTAAATCACCAAATGATTCCCGAGCGCGGCGCACGCTGCCACTCACCGCTCCCCCAGGGGATGGGTCAAATGCGGAGAACAAATTTCACACATTGTGTGACAATCAGTGGGACTTTACCTTTACTTTACCTCTCTCATAGGGACTCTTCCAACCTCTCCTGTCTCCTCTCTCTCTTAGGGACTGTTCCAACCTCTCCTGTCTCCTCTCTCATATAGGGACTGTTCCAACCTCTCCTGTCTCCTCTCTCTCATAGGGACTGTTCCAACCTCTCCTGTCTCCTCTCTCTCATAGGGACTGTTCCAACCTCTCCTGTCTCCTCTCTCTCATAGGGACTGTTCCAACCTCTCCTGTCTCCTCTCTCTTAGGGACTGTTCCAACCTCTCCTGTCTCCTCTCTCTCATAGGGAAATATTTCTGGCGACTGACTAGAGAGAAGCACCTGGTGTCTCTGCGTCCGGCTCAGATCCAGCGCTTCTGGAGGGGGCTACCGGCCAACCTGGACAGTGTGGATGCTGTGTATGAGAGGCCTGGGGACCACAGGATAGTCTTTTTCAAAGGTATGCTGCAGAAAACCTCCATCTGAACAGAATTACAGTCCAGAGGCCCGGGGACCCGGCTTTGTCCTGTTCAAAGGCATGCTGGATGCTCCTGGCCACTGCCTCCTGCAGTCAGAACGGTCAGCTCTTCCACTGAGCCTCCACAGTGACCAGTGGGCACAGCATCCAGATACGCTGGCTGCACCATCCGCATCGCAGTTCATACACGTGACAGAAATGGGATAAAACTGTGTACTTTGTATGCTGTCCACAGCACATGCAGGTACACACACACAACACACACACACACACACACACACACGCGCGCGCGCAAACACACACACACAAACACACACACTGTAAGAGGAGAAGCCACACATCCAAGTGGTTTGGACGGGAGTTTAACGAGGAAACTCGAGTGAAATAGTGAGAAGTCGTTGCGGTTAAATGCGATGAAAGGTTATTTACAGCATATAAAGAAATAACTCACCGTTGTCTGCCTCAGTACTCTGCTTTTCAATTTTGCTGCTGTCACTATGAATGAACCATAAATACATTTCCAGTTGGGTAGTTCTCCAATATGATCAGAGGAACATAAATTATATTTTCCTTGTTACCTCTTGTCTTTCTGCCAAGTGAACGTGAGAAGTAGCACAGGCGTTATACGACATGAGCCCGCACAAATTGCACCCGAGCAAAGGTCACCCCAAGTGGTGCGTGTCCATGGTGGGGAGAGTTCCAATCCTGTTCCACACGGAAGAGAGTCTCGAAAGAACTGCAGTCAGGAGCAGAATCTCGTCACTATGACGATGACGGGGACGGGGACTTCCACACCCAGAGGAGTTTTGTGGGGTACATAGACCAGACCAGCACATCCGGGTAATTTGCAAAACATGAAGGCAGCGCCGACAACACAAGCCACTCGCATTGACTTCAATGTAAAATAGCAGTACCAAAAAAACCGATAGAAGAATAACCATGACAATAAAATATATTTCAACTCGGCCGGCCATAGAATGCGCGAGATACATCGACACGAGGTACTTGCC
Organism: Poromitra crassiceps; assembly: GCF_964638095.1. Classification (NCBI taxonomy): domain Eukaryota; kingdom Metazoa; phylum Chordata; class Actinopteri; order Beryciformes; family Melamphaidae; genus Poromitra; species Poromitra crassiceps. The sequence continues at coordinate 9,630,380 of NC_139638.1, read as the reverse complement.
TTATATGAACGCTGTATCCAGTTTCCACCAGGTTATGTAGAGACAGTCTGCATGTTTGGGAACACCCACAAAATGTTAAACGGCTGGCGCACGAGTGGGGTAAAACCGCCCATATATTCAAGATTCAAGATTCAAGATTCAAGATTTTTATTGTCACTCCATGGTACAAGTATCACGTGTGAAATTCTTGTGCTGTGGACTCCGTTTACAACATAGTACAAATATAGCAAGGCATATGAGTGCAAAAACAATAAGCAATAAGGCAATAAGCAATAAGCAATAAGCAATATGCAACATTAAGCAATAAGGCAGTATAGTGATAAGACAAGTCCGAGACAGTGGCATATTCACTGCATGTAGGTGCATACATTAGACGTGCTTAGACATTTTAAATTTGACGTATTTGACATACAGGTGCAAATAGCATATTCCTTATTAAACATACAATTAAACATTAGACATACGTAATGGTAGCAGCTGCAGTACGGTACAGTACGGCTACTACACTATTTGTGTATGTTAAGGAGTCTCGTGGCCTGCGGAAAGAAACTGTTCCTCAAGCGATTTGTGCATGCTTTTGGAACCCTGTATCTCCTCCCTGAGGGTAACAGGGAGAACAGGTTGTTGTGGGGATGGTTTGTGTCTTTGATGATCTTCAGGGACCTCCTGAGGCACCGCTGGTTATACAGTTCATGCAGTTCTGGCAGCTCACATCCTGTTACGTGCTGGGCCGCGCGTCTCACTCTCCGTAGCGCCCTGCGGTCCATGGTGGTACAGTTCCCGTACCAGGTGGTGAAGCAGCCAGTCAGCAGGCTTTCAATGGTGCCTCTGTAGAAGTCCCTGACGATTTCTTTCCTTAGCCCAAATTTCTTCAGGCGCCTGAGTCCGTGTAGTCGCTGTTGGGCCTTTTTGACAACAGTGGCGGTGTGGCCGGCCCAAGTCAGGTCCTGGTGGATGTTGACTCCCAGGTACTTGAAGCTGTCCACCCTTTCCACCACTGTGCCGTTGATGGTGATTGGGGGGTGTGCGCCCCCCCCCCCCTCCTGTAGTCTACAATGATCTCCTTGGTCTTGGAGACGTTCAGAGAGAGGTGGTTGTCCTGGCACCATTGTTCCAGGGCCCCCACCTCCTCTCTGTAGGCCGTCTCGTCGCTCCCCGAGATCAGCCCCACGACTGCTGTGTCGTCTGCAAACTTCACGATGGTGTTAGAGGTTTGAGTCGCCACGCAGTCGTGGGTGTAGAGGTCGTACCAGAAGGGGCTGGAGACGCACCCCTGGGGCGCTCCTATGCTGATGGTCAGTGGGGAGGAGGTGAGGTTGCCCACCCTCACCACCTGGTGGCGGTCTGTCAGGAAATCCAGGATCCAGTCGCACATTGCTGTATTATATATCTCATGGGCTGACTCACCAAAAGACGGTGCTGCGGCTCTAAACTACAGGTTTGGGGGTTCTAGAGCAGAACACAAGACGTCTGCTCAGATCTGCGTTTACTGCGGTGGTTAAATCCCCGATCGTGTCTGCCTGGGCTGGGCTATCAGCTAAATTCTAACTTTGCTGAATGGATAGAAGGGGGTTTTTACCCCACCCTGACCCCGCCCCCAGCCAGGCTGAGCCAGCTAAACCAGCGTCTATGACGAGACGTGGCCTCAACCTATGCATCATCCACATTGATGGTGTCACCCCTACTCTATTGCAGACCCGTTTTTTTTTATTGTTATTGAAATTATAAAACCACAGCAACTCTTCAGCATATCTCTATCAAATTAAACCGTTTTAAATAGTTTGTTTGAAGTGGTTTCGGCTTCTTGTACCGTCTTTTACTATGGTGGGTTTTCCCTAAAAAGGGTCGCTGGACGCTTGAAGACGCGGCGCAGTTCTGATCTATTGATTGGAAGCTGTGCGTGTGTGTTCATGCCAATTGACTAAAAGGGGGTCGAAATTCAGGGTGGCAGAGGCGGAGTAGGGTGGGCTGCCCCGGCCATCCTGCATTTAGTAAATGTGGTCGCAGCTATTGGGAATTTGTGTGGGGTAATTCATATATAAGCAATATAATGCCATTGTTTTTATTACAGAAAAGAGCCGTAAGAATGAGTCACAAAGTTGAATTTAGAGAACATACTAATAGTTTATTTATTAAGTCAGGGTTATTGAAACTTAATGAGATAATAGAACTGCAGACATTATTAGTTATGTTTAAAGCCAAAAATAGGGTATTGCCAGAGAACATGCAAAAATTGTTTGTGTTTACCTCCTAGAAGATGAAAGTCACAGGAGGAGATTTGATTTTAAGCATCAAGCTACTCGGACCACTTTAAAACAAATGTGTATTTCTGTTGTTGGTGTAAAACTTTGGAATTCTCAACAGAAGGACCTAAACTGGGTTGTACAAATATTTTTCAGTTTAAAAAGATGTATAAAGAGAGACAAATTAGACATTATGCACTTGAAACTTAATTGGATGTTAGCTTTATTTGATTTAAGCTTGTAATTTATTTTCTTTTATCCACCTTATTTTTGAATGCCCCACTGTAAAAAATAATTGTGCGTACAAGGTCCGGTTTAACGTGACTTATTGTTGCAGCTTGCCATTTCCTAAATGGTATTCTACTTGATTTGAAAAGATGGCCACCTACACTCAGTCTCTTGTACCCTGGCTGAATTGAACATAACTTGGTCAATAAGTATGTAACATACAAAATAAAACAACCCGTAATATCTTAATTTTATGTAGAATGCAGAGGACATATAACTGTTTATTTAAACTTGCATTCCAGGAATATTGTGCTCTTAAGATGACGTTAGTGGCTCGAGTCTGTTTCGTCCTGAAACCCACATAGGTTGCGCCAGGCGTAACCTATGTGCGTAACCTATGTGCGATTCGAAATAACGCATCCGAGATAGAAAACGTTATGAATATAGCCACGTTATAAACAACAAACTAACGCTGGTGATCCGTATGGAAACAGTGTTACTCGAAATGATTAAAAGTTATATCAATTTGGTCATTCAGTGGCGTTTTACTGCCATGTAACATAACTAACTAGCGGCTAATTAGCCACAGCAGGCGATTACCCATGAATGCACTGCGCTCTTAAAGGGATATTTATGGACGAGATTTTTGCCAAGCTGGACCTGATTAGTGATTTGCTCCGTTCGCCCAGACGGGTGTCAAGCTGTCAGCAACAAGGCTGGGAGGATCACACCGGAAGAAGCACCCATCATGCAGATCAGGCAAAAATGGCCGCCAAAAATAAGGTGGATAGGTTATTTTTGTTTATGTTGTGTAATCACGGTGTTGATGGTGTAGGTATCTGTAAATGACAGACCATTTAAGATTCTTTGTGTTCAAGTAAGGGACAGATAGAAAATAAGAATTATATTCTTCTTTCTGCTCCTTTTCAGTCATGAAAAGCATTGATTTCAAACATGTATTGTGTGACCAAATTTATATTGTACTATTGTGCATTTTCATGACAGGAACAAAAAAAAACAAAAAAAATGAATGAATGAATTTGCGCTTGTTTCAATGTGATTTATCTGGACAATAAAAAGCCAATGAAAAGGAACATCTGTTGCCTTTCTTGCAGTGTGCCTAGGATCTTGACGGAGATGCTGCCAGAATGTGTTTCTCTGTGAGAGCGACAGAGGAGTTTTTCTGATTCAAACTGGTACAAAAGCGAGGCCACCAACGTTCTCTCATTGGCTGTAATTGTATTGGAACAGAATGTGCTGCATGGCAAAAAGCCTGCGTCTCAAAGTCTTTTCAAATGAATAGTCTCAAATTCATATCTAGTCAGCTGTCTGTGTATTATAAGAAATTATGTTGTGTCATTGATAAAATTGTGACATTTTGGGGAGCTATATTCCAAACTGTTGAGATTTTTTTCCTCTCTTTGGCTGATATCTCTATGTCCCGCCCCCTTCAGGTCTAAAGTACTGGATATTTAAAGACAACAACGTGGAAGAGGGTTACCCCCGTCCAATCAGTGACTTCGGCCTGCCCGTGGAGGGCGTGGACGCAGCCTTCGTCTGGCTGCACAACGACAAGACCTACTTCTTCAAGGACAGCCACTACTGGCGCTACGACGACCACCTGAGACGAATGGACCTGGGCTACCCTAAAGACACGGCGCTGTGGAAGGGACTGCCACTGCACCTGGACGACGCCATCAGGTGGTCTGATGGTGAGTGCCTTGTTTTGTCTTTTTCCACAGCGTGTGGGCGGAGCCAGCGCCATGGCTTCAGGAGGAGCCAAATTCAGCTCGTGCAGGCGGGCCTTCAGGAACGCTTAGTGAAACACAACAAACTCCACCCAACCGGGACGCCGGCTGAATGAAAACAAACGCACATTCACGACAGCCACAGAGGGAGTCGGTGATGCCTTCAATCTATCTCTCTCTCTCTCCCTCTCTCTCTCTCCCTCCCTCACTCTCTCTCTCTCCCTCCCTCCCTCTCTCTCTCTCTCTCTCTCTCCCTCCCTCCCCCTCTGTTCACATGTCCTCCAATTCCAAGTGGACTTCAGAAACTAGTATAAGTCGTCAATGGCGTCCGCTGCTGTCGGTGTGCGCGTCCTCTCGGGGGGTGTATCCAGCACCGCGGAGCTAATAGGTTGTGTTGTGTTGTGTTGTGAAAGTGAAACTAGTATTTTTGACCCTGTGCGTGGCCGAAAATGTGTTCAAGTGAATTCAACGTGTTTGTTTCTGTGCAGTGTTGTCTGTTCGCCCAGGTGGGTGCTACACATCGGTGGTGGATGAGTTGAGTCCCCCCCCATACACACACACACACACACACACGCGCGCATGCACACACACACACGCACGCACGCACACACACACCTATGTAAAGCGCTTTGAGTGCCTTGAAAAGCACTATAAAAATCCAATCACTTAAAGCCGACACACTACACCTGCTGGTGCTAACCTGAGGGGGCTCCTGTGAGCTATATGAAACGCCGTCTAGCCCACACACACGTCGCCTGTACTGATTCCCTACTTGTTTCTTTACTTTTCTCTGTAGTTCAGTTACCTGACAGGTGGCTTGATGGACTGAAAGAGAGAAAATAAATGATTAAATAAACAAAGAAAAAGATAATTCTAATAGAGGATCACATAGATTCATGTAGATCAGTCCATCACTGCAAGCGAGCAGATGATGGGAGATTTAACAGACTGCACCAATTAAAGCCGGTGCAATTAAGGGTAGCCAGAGTTGACATCCTTGACTCAAAATGTCCCAGGTAGGGATGTTCATTTTTGAACAATTTCCATAATCGAAAATCGGGAAAATTCACGATCAATTATCGATTATCGATAGCGTAATAATAATAATAATAATTTTTTATTTTTTTATTTTTTTTTACTCTGGTCTGGTAATAATGTTGCGCGTTCTCGGCCAGCTATAATGGCGATGCCGCTGTGTAGTAAGAATATCAGACACTAGCGCTGTGGCCAGGTAAACAAACATGTTACATGTCAGGTTACATGATGTAAGGCAATCGGCGTCTTCCAGCTTAGCTGACAACACAAGAGCCAAATCAACAGGCCTGAGCCTCACTGAGGTCCGCAGACCGCTGGTGTGCGTTTGTTTGTGTCCCCGGCGCATGCCGGTGTGAATTCCCCATGTTTAAAACAGTTTTGTTGGCACAAAGGCCCGTGCCCACTAGAGACTATATGAAGCTCCACCTCACGTTAGTCGGCTGTGCAATGGAGTGGGGCGAGGAGGAACGAATTCCACCCAAACCTATTCCGCAAAAATAATAATAATAATAATAACAATAATCGATCAAAATTCCACATGATCGATTCAATTCCTTAACGATCAATTATCGATTTTCGATAATTGATGAACATCCCTAGTCCCAAGGGAACAAGGGAATCAACCCTGTAACACGTTCCAACTCTGAATCTACCCTGTAACACATTCCAACTCTGCATGTGGGATGAAGATTGACTGGTAAATGGAGAGCTTTGCTTCACAGTTCTGCTCTCGTTTCAGCACCACAGTCTGGTAAGAGCGACTACTTTGCTGCAGCGGCTTCATCTAAACGCTGGCCAATCTCACAATCCATCTCTATCCTCACTCGCCGGCGTCAGCTGTTCTCTCCCCACCTGAGAGGGACAGTGAGAGCATTGAGATAAGAGAGTGACAAAAGCAGAATGGCTGCAATATACACTTCAAAGTTCCCAGTGTACCGCCATCTTCTCTCTCTCTCTCTCTCTGTATGTCTCTCAGTTTCAGAAGCTAGCATGGCTGTCTTTAGAACTTCTACCTACCTGCTTGCTTTTGACCTGGTCTGGAGCTTGGTGGTTGTAATAGGAATGGGTAGGTTGTAAGAACGTTGCGGTTGGTCAGACGTTCCTACACAATTTGCCGTGTCTCTGGGTGGGAAGCCGGTGGGGTATGAGCCGTGGTTGCTGCACTAGCGCCTCCGCTGGTCGGTTGGGGTGCCTGTTCGTCAGCGGGGGGGAATCGCTTCGTGATAGTGATATTCCCACGCGCTATGTCCTGCTGGTGAAACGCCTCGCTGTCGGGGGAAATGAAGTGGCTGGCGACTGCACATGTATCAGAGGAAGCATGTGCTAGTCTACGGCTCTCTCCAGATCGGCAGAGGGGGTGGAGCAACAGCAGCAGGGATAACTGGTCAAGTAGAATTGGGGAGAAAATGGACGAAAAATCAGAAAAAAACTTGATCAAAAAAAGAAAAGATATTTGCAATAGTTCCTTGTTGCCTGCGAGCAGGAGATGTACGCCCCTGTAGTCCCATAGATTACATTAGATAGATTATGGAAAACCTCAAAGGAGGGTTTTGGAAATTGCCCTCTCCTGTCTATATATTCTCCTGTCTATTTATTCACGAGTTTTCAACTGATTGGGGGAGTCAAGCCATACTGCAATTTGCATACATGCACTGTCTTCTGTCCAGTTAATTTATGAGTTGAGATTTCTCGGTTGGATGTTCTGCCGGATGTTAATTTCCTAGATTTCCTAGATTTTAGTTTTTCATCACTTAACGTCTGCATGTGATGTGATGTGATCAGAGGAGCTGTAAATCAGCACTGTGTCCAGAATGTGAATAATGACAGACTCAATATCTAGGACACGAGTCAACAAATCAGCCCCTGCCTGCCCTGCACCGTGCTTCATCAATAATGCTTCAATATTCAGAGCCATTTCATTCAACTCCTTTGTTGTTTATGTTTATTTGGCCACGTGCTTTTTTTAAACCTTTATCTGGGGGTATTTTGACTGAGCATTCAAGCTCTTTTTCAGCAACACATTGCATGACATTCACACAGTTAAATAAACACATTGCATGACATTCACACAGTTAAATAAACACATTGACAGAGCAGCTGTGAATGTACTGCAGAGATGCCCGGTACAACCAGACTCTACTGTAGGACAGTGAGCAGCTGAGGGTGAAGTGCTTAGATCAGAGGTTCCCAAACTTTTCAGACCAAGTACCACATGTACCAAACCAAATTTCCCAAGTACCACTTCCCACTGTGGTTACCAACTTTTTTCTCCATTAAAAAAAATCACTGATCAGAAAGGCTAAATACATATTATACAGATAAACATCTTATTTGCTGATAGGCTGATGGCAGTCAGCAAGGCTCTCGAGTACCACCAGGTGGACCCTCGCCGACCCACAGTTTGGAAATCACTGGCTTTGATCATGGCTACCATTTCCAGATGACGCATCTTGGGTGCATTTTATATCTGGCTTTTACGTGTTCCCTTTGAATAAAATCATATCGCCTAGGATGCATGTTAATGATAGACACTTTATGTAGGTTTCTTTCAGGTGGGCTGTTGTGTGTTAGGTAGGGCTGGGTTCCAAAAAATCGATATCGATATCGAATCGATATTCATTTGAAGGAACTCATATCGATTCATGAATCCCAATATTGATCTTTTACTATAATCCTTTTCATGTGGATGCTTGAAGCTTTGACTCGCGTGGTTTGGTTCTTAGCGGAACAAGATTTTGTAAAAATCTGTAAACATTAATATTTGTAATAATGCACCAAGGTAGAGGGTCCCTTGTACAGCATTATTTATTTGAGAATTTCTTTAATATCCAAGCAAAATTGTTATTGTAACTGAAATATCGATATTGAATCATATCGAATCCGGAAAACAGTGGAGATACCCAGCCCTAGTGTTAGGCTTTGGGTGATGCGGTGGTATTTTGTAGATTTTCAAAACAGACAAAAACCCAGACGCTCGGTCCTGAAATCTCAGGCCGCTCTCAGTGACGATCCTGTCTCCCTCACAGCCTCTCCCAGCTGCATGTGTGGAGGTGATGCTGTCTCCCTCACAGCCTCTCCCAGCTGCATGTGTGGAGGTGATCCTGTCTCCCTCACAGCCTCTCTCAGCTGCATGTGTGGAGGTGATCCTGTCTCCCTCACAGCCTCTCCCAGCTGCATGTGTGGAGGTGATCCTGTCTCCCTCACAGCCTCTCTCAGCTGCATGTGTGGAGGTGATCCTGTCTCCCTCACAGCCTCTCTCAGCTGCATGTGTGGAGGTGATGCTGTCTCCCTCACAGCCTCTCTCAGCTGCATGTGTGGAGGTGATGCTGTCTCCCTCACAGCCTCTCTCAGCTGCATGTGTGGAGGTGATGCTGTCTCCCTCACAGCCTCTCTCAGCTGCATGTGTGGAGGTGATGCTGTCTCCCTCACAGCCTCTCCCAGCTGCATGTGTGGAGGTGATCCTGTCTCCCTCACAGCCTCTCTCAGCTGCATGTGTGGAGGTGATGCTGTCTCCCTCACAGCCTCTCTCAGCTGCATGTGTGGAGGTGATCCTGTCTCCCTCACAGCCTCTCTCAGCTGCATGTGTGGAGGTGATCCTGTCTCCCTCACAGCCTCTCTCAGCTGCATGTGTGGAGGTGATCCTGTCTCCCTCACAGCCTCTCCCAGCTGCATGTGTGGAGGTGATCCTGTCTCCCTCACAGCCTCTCAGCTGCATGTGTGGAGGTGATCCTGTCTCCCTCACAGCCTCTCAGCTGCATGTGTGGAGGAGGTGATCCTGTCTCCCTCACAGCCTCTCAGCTTGCATGTGTGGAGGTGATCCTGTCTCCCTCACAGCCTCTCAGCTGCATGTGTGGAGGTGATCCTGTCTCCCCCACATCCTCTCTCAGCTGCATGTGTGGAGGTGATCCTGTCTCCCTCACAGCCTCTCAGCTGCATGTGTGGAGGTGATCCTGTCTCCCTCACAGCCTCTCTCAGCTCCATGTGTGGAGGTGATCCTGTCTCCCTCACAGCCTCTCAGCTGCATGTGTGGAGGTGATCCTGTCTCCCTCACAGCCTCTCAGCTGCATGTGTGGAGGTGATCCTGTCTCCCTCACAGCCTCTCTCAGCTGCATGTGTGGAGGCCCTTTTCCCTGTCAGGTGCTTCAAGTTCTTGTTTCTGCCTTCTGAGCCTTCGCCAGCTTCAGAGGTCCTGCTCCAAGCTCTTTGATGATGTGTGTGTGTGTGTGTGTGTGTGTGTGTGTGTGTGTGTGTGTGTGTGTGCGAGAGAGAGAGAGAGAGAGAACAAGACCAACCCTTTCCCCCCCCAAAGGGCAGTTTGGAAACAGACCCACACGCAAACACAGCAACACAGAGCCTGGGGCCTCCTGGGTACTGGAGCCACATCAAAGTCTGCTTGCTCTGTTTGTAGGCTGCTCCCACAAGCTCAGGATAAAGAGAGAAGAGAGAGACCAGAGATAGACACAGGCACAGAGAGAGGAGATAGAGAGACAGAGACACATCAGGATAAAGAGAGAAGAGAGAGACCAGAGATAGACACAGGCACAGAGAGAGGAGATAGAGAGACAGAGACACATCAGGATAAAGAGAGAAGAGAGAGACCAGAGATAGACACAGGCACAGAGAGAGGAGATATAGAGACAGTAGTCTCTTAAAACAGACTGTCTCATCTACATCCGGCGAATGCAGCTATATACAGTCTGTACATTACACCCCCAGAACATGCACAAGGAAGTTGGGAAAAAAACCTTCAGACTGGAAGGAAGTTCTACGGAATCCGACCAATCACGACACGCAAATGCGGCATATTGGATTCTGATTGGACTAATGAGCGAAAGACCCGCCTTTCTGCCGGCATATTGGATTCTGATTGGACTAATGAGCGGAAGACCCGCCTTTCTGCTTCCCATTCCGGTTGGTGCATGATTCTCCCTCACGAAGTACAGACGGTATGGCGGAAGCATTAGAAAATTGCGGAAGCCAACTCGTCTGTTCTAAGAGACTAGAGAGACAGAGACATATCAGGATAAAGAGAGAAGAGAGAGACCAGAGATAGACACAGGCACAGAGAGAGGAGATAGAGAGACAGAGACACATTAGGATAAAGAGAGAAGAGAGAGACCAGAGATAGACAGAGGCACAGAGAGAGGAGATAGAGAGACAGAGACACATCAGGATAAAGAGAGAAGAGAGAGACCAGAGATAGACACAGGCACAGAGAGAGGAGATAGAGAGACAGAGACACATCAGGATAAAGAGAGAAGAGAGAGACCAGAGATAGACACAGGCACAGAGAGAGGAGATAGAGAGACAGAGACACATCAGGATGAAAAGAGAGAACAGATAAAGGCAGTTACAGAGGGATATCTCACTCCCATCTCGTCAAATACTGACGTTTGGTCAGGACCTTTTTAAAACACTTTCTTCATCATTTTTCAGGCTCGGCCAATAGACTTCCATCAAGCTCCCACGCCGTCTGAACTCCACGCCACGAGAGTGTGGCAATGAAATAAAATGGTGGCCAGTAAGGGCATTTGTGGTCGGGGGGACGGATGGGAAGTTTGGCTTTGATGCCGACGACCGGGGTTCGATCCCCAGCATTTTCAAAGTCCATTTCAACCACATTTCAACATTTTTAAAACAAACTCGGTTAAGGTTAGAGACATGGCTTGGTCATGGTTAAATAAGAAAAACATGAACAACATTCATTCATTGCCTAACCATAGAGAGCCAAAGTGGAACGTCACTTCCTGCTTCAGCACTGTACCAGAGATTTTCATCCGCCATTTATTTTCCCATACACCTTTTGTAAAATGCGTATCAAAATAGTTTTACTGGTTCAAACCAAACGGTACAGATATATTTAGAAACAGGAGAGACAGCATAACATTTCACTGGGACCAAAACGTTAAAAAAATGCGGGTTTAAAGAAAATATTTTTTCAATGTTGT
>NC_139638.1:9596678-9614178 GCF_964638095.1 Poromitra crassiceps | reverse complement strand
GACAGACAGACAGACAGACAGACAGACAGACAGACACACACACACACACACACACACACACACACACACACACACACACACGATCCCCCTTTTAGATTTCTAACCCAACATAGGATAAGCAATAACCACGCCCTGTGGCGCTGGGATTGGCCAGGAGCAACACTGGAGGGCGAGCAGCCCAGCGATTTCATGAACCAACTGAAGAGCTCTTGAGAAGGACAGCGGGCTGCTGTGAGTGCCTTCTGCCCGCTGCTGCCTAGCTGTTCCTGTGTTTATTTTGATTTGTTCTGGTACACCGTCCTCGTCCATGTCTCCCTGTCATATCTATGATCGTTCCCGTTTTCCCCTCGGCTATTCAACACGTCCTCACCGCCCTCGCAAACTGATCGATCATTTCCTCATTCCTCCGATGATCAAACACATCTCTTGATTACTTTCTCCCGTTTTCTCCTGGCTGGCACAGAGGAAGGCGACTCCAGCTCGGCGTTTCAATTGCGTTTCTCCTGTCTGCACAAGGAAGCGTTACCCGTTCTCTGCTTTCCCTCTGCTCAATTTCAAAACAACAGCTGCGGTATGTGTTTGATCGCGTGCTGTCGGCTACCCTTTGAAGGCAGGGACCTGTGTCTGTGTGACAGGCTGGGCAAGTGTTTGCTGCAGGCGCTGCACCAATAAAAACAAAAACACGTCAAACACGTCCTTGGCGGGGAAGGCCATTGCTGATAACACGTCAAAGACGTCATTGGCGGTGAATGAGTTAATGGGATGAGTTCAGATCTTACACTATAATATTTAATGGAGGGACAGATTAATTTGATTGCATAGAAACCTTTATGAGCCTCTCCCATTGGTGCATTCATGACCATCAGAGAGGATACACGCACATCCAAAAGCCAAGTTGGGCAGGTGCTGAGCTCAAAGGTGAACAATAAGTGAAAAATGAATAAAAAGCTTGCACACTGCAAGGGCTCCTAGTTTGTGTTTTTTATTTCAAACACCCAAAAAAATAGTGACGTTTCGAGCAAAGCTCTTCATCAGACTGGCAAAGGACTGTGAGACGCATGCATTCACGACCATGCCTAACCGTCTAATACCTTAAGTGTAAGGCCAATGTCATATCAATCTCACTGTGTGCTCAGGGGACAGAGCTACCGTGAGTTTGTGACTTAATTAGATTTTCACACAATTCATTATCGGATATAGTTCTGTGATTCTGGACCTATATATAATAGTTCTGTGATTCTGGACCTATATATTATGTGTCTTACTGTACCTGCCTGTAGGACTTGGACCCACAGAGAATATTTGCTTCAGACTCAGCTGTTGGTTGAAACAGCTCCGCTGCCTCTTGCTGCTAACATTGAGCCCAAACGGGACAGCACACCGTTATTAGACAGTGTGCTGTAAAAATGTAATAACCTGATCACTCTATCTGTCTTTCATTCTTTCTCTCTAAAGTCATTGTTTGTGTGCCAGTAGAAATTGAATTGCAGACCTTTGAATCTGCTACTCTCGTAAGGAACCATGTTTAATAATTAATTTAAAAAAACGGTCAGCACCATTTTAAATTGAATGTGATTGTTATTTAATCAAAATTGTAGCTATGTTTATTTTATAGTTTTAGGTTATGCGCACATTGTCATGTATTCCAGATGATGCCAAAGACAATTCTTCAGTTGATGTAAATAATAACATCTAGAACTCTACTGTATTGTATTCTACTCTATTCTATGCTGTTCCTCTTGTGTTCTACTCTGCAGTATTTCTCAGCACACACACTAATACCAACCCTCTCTGTCTCCCTCTGCTGGTGAAGGCTCCTCCTATTTCTTCAAGGGGAAGGAGTATTGGCGCGTGCCGGGCAGCGATATGGAGGTGGAGGCGGGATTCCCCCGGCTCATCGCTAAGGACTGGCTGCTCTGCACCGAGATGCAGTCGGACTCTCCGAGCACGGAGAGCAAAAACACTGAGGGCAGGGTGAACGGGCAGCACCACCCGGACCACGCGGAGAACGGCTACGAGGTTTGCTCCTGCACCTCGGACACGGCCTCTCCTCTGGGTGCCCGCCCCTCCCTCTCTCCCCTCTGGCTGCTGCTGCCGCCTCTCTGGACGCTCTCGCTGGCCCTCAGCTCTGAACCGCTATGATGCCAAAGCAGGGGAGAAAGGGCGTGATCAGAATCAGGAAGTACCACAGCCAATCCACTGGGAGCGCCAGAGAGTCAACAAGAGACTCATCGGTGGAGGGCCAGAGGCCGCTCGGTCAAAACAACAACTGGAAGATTTTGTTCTTATACGTATAAATATCACCTGGTATCTTTGCTATCTTTTTGCTGTTATTTATTTCCCGTGCCATTTGATGGACAGTGTTATCTGAAGCGCTTTGCAGTATGGTGAGTGCATAGTATTACAGTATGAGTGTCCCTATGGGTGAGTGCATAGTATTACAGTATGAGTGTCCCTATGGGTGAGTGCATAGTATTACAGTATGAGTGTCCCTATGGGTGAGTGCATAGTATTACAGTATGAGTGTCCCTATGGCATCAAACCTCTTACAGTGACAATGTTAGTACCATGCTTGACTCATTGAGTTACACACAGGAACACAAGATCCATTTCCTTTTGAAAGGTTAAAATGCCTCATCTCTCTGTGAAGAAATAGGACTGATCAGAGATCATCTCTCTGTGAAGAAATAGGACTGATCTGATCAGAGATATGTTGACATGAAATGGAAGGTTGTTCCAACAGCATAAACAGTAATACTTTTCTTCATGTACAAGTTTACAGCAACAATGTCTGGCTGCCATTCAGTAGACAGGTGAGTGGCATCCTGGGACATAGACAGGTAGGCAGGTGAGTGGCCTCCTGGGACATAGACAGGTAGGCAGGTGAGTGGCCTCCTGGGACATAGACAGGTAGGCAGGTGAGTGGCCTCCAGGGACATAGACAGGTAGGCAGGTGAGTGGCCTCACATAGACAGGTAGGCAGGTGAGTGGCCTGCTGGGATGCCCGCACACACACCGCTGCCTATTGGTAATTAGGCAAGTGCAATTACAGCAAGTGCTTTAATAAGATTCACAGAATCCACATTTAAATAAACACACGTATGTATCCATGTTTAGTATACGTGCTGAACTAATACGCTTCTGTCACGTGACGGACAGTTTTCTCATGTAAGCCTCACCATACGAGGGCTATGAGGTGGACAGATGAACAGATGATGGATCACACCTGAGCTCTCTGAGGAACGTATTGCTCCTGTATCTGCGCGGCTTCATCCTGCTTCATTACTGCCCTTAGCACAGGCAGTAATGGATCATATTGATTTGGATGTATTTTTGTAATAAACACAGATGGATTTTGATGATTGTGGGTTTCAGAGGTTTGGGCGTGTTGTTTATTTCACATTGCTTTGGTCGGATGGTAGAGCTGGTGGAGCCCTTCCCTCACCACTGGACTAGATGAACAGATGATGATGGACGGATGAGGGACTGCAGGAGAAGACCAGCTCATCAGATGTCTTATAGACCTCAAAACATGGCAACTGGATTTATTCTTGCTGTTAAGATACAGTATATTTACCTACAGTATAAATATAGACTCAGATATATTTCATTTGACAGGTTCTATGACTAATGAAAAACCAACTGAACTGTGTACATTTCAAGCTGTTTTCTAATGTAAGATATTTTTGTAGAAAAATAAAGAAGCAGAATCTCTTTAACGGCCGTGAATTTGTCTGGATGAGAGAGGCTGACGAGGAGGCAGTGAGTGTGAGTGATAACAACCTCATTCAGATAACATGCACAATGTGTGTGTGCACGCTCATGCATGCGTGCATGTCTGTGTTTGTGTGTGTGTGCACGCTCATGCGTGTGCTTGTCTGTATGTGTTTGTGTGTGCGCTTGTGCATGAGCGAGTGTGTTTGTTTATTGTACCCAAAGGGTGTGGATGATCCCTACTAATATGCAGACGCCAAACTTTCTTTGTTTTCAGGTAAACTGAAGTTTAAAAAGTGATTTTTGCTCAGAGCAGCACTTTTTCTTCTTCTTTCTTACCTCCTCAACTTACGCCACATGCCAAACTTTTTGAACGTACCAAGAAATATTGCGTAATTTTTTTTTTTTTTTTAATATGCAATGAATTGATTGACTAACATGATATATTTTTTTCTAGTGCATGCAGGTCTACGTCTATGTAAAAGAGTGAAAACATTATCATGTCCTTATTTGGTGGCCCTACACTGCCCCCCTCTGGTGTCTAAATATGACATGAAATGTGAGACACGTCACTTATAACATCAGGAACGTGCTCACATAACGTGACAGCTGCTGGTATTTCGACCCACATCTAAGTGGAGGTAATTTTTCAGTTTTTTTTACAGATTATGAAATTGCAGATTGTAAACTTTTAAATGATGTGTCACACATTGTAATCTGAAAGGAAATGAAGGAGATATGTTTATTTGAATGTTCACACTCCTAAAAGCCACATTCAGAGATAACGGCCCTCAAAGTTGGAGAAGCTTTTCACACCTATAGGCAGCCAGGTAAGGGGGGACTGGACAACAAGGACTTTTATTTACTGGTGGAATGGATAGTTCAAAACCTAAACTTGTGTATTAATGGAAAAAACTCAATTAAAAAGAAAAATAAACTATTTTCTCATTTTCTGGGAATGAGAATTGGCCTACATGTGGTCCCTTCCTCTGAGGTGTGTCACTCTACCTCTCTCTCTCTCTCTCTCTCTTCCTCTCTCTCTCTCTCTCTATATCTCTGTCTCTCAACTGAGATTTGTTTTTAACCCTTTCTCTCCTCCCTAGTAGCTACTGCTTCAGTGCTTCCTAGATACATGTGTGATATTTCATTGCTCTAAGCAGTGTTGGGCAGTAACGCGTTACTGTAATTAGTTACCTTTTTAGTAACTAAGTAATATAAGGTGTTACAATTTCCAAAACAGTAATTAGATTACAGTTACTAATCCAAGTAATGCATGCGTTACTGCGTTACATCATTGCCTGCCAGAATGCAGTGTTTTCTATGTAAAAGAAGAAAAGAAAACATTTTATCCTCACGGACTCAGATAGACCTGTCGCGCACACATATACGTCATAGTGTATGTGCGCGATACAGCGTCAGAGCGTGCACGCCGGCTTTCAAAACAAACCGAGTCAGAAGAAGGAGACGAGCAAGAGAAATATGCGTTCAAAAGCTGGAACATTATTGTCCTTTGTAAACTATGTGCAAGCAGCTTGGCAGATGCTACCTATTTGCCCTGTTGACTCGCCCTCATATCGATGCATCATAGAGAAAATAGCCACGAAGAACAATATCAAGCTGCCGCAGCCGCACACAGAGAAAGACGTTTGCTGGCTACCTCGAGAGAGAATATGCGGGGATAGAGCATAGGGATGGAGGCTAAATTGAAGGCGACGCCACGTGAGGTAGACTTGGGTGGTGTAACAGTTCACTGGATTAACAGATACACTTTGGGTAAGTGTTGTACACTTTGTTACTTCCTAACCTTCTCGTCAAAGCCTTCTGACCTCTCCCGAGTCCCTTCACGTCTTTTCCAGTGTGAAGCTAGCCAGTCTTAACACACCACTTCCTGTTCTTTCTAACCAAATTTCAAAGTAAAATGCCTTTGGCGTTTCTTTTAACATAGCTTCTTTTGTGTGTTTTTTACTGAGATGTACTGACATTGGCTTCTGCTGTAACACAGGAATTTCACCCAGGGGATTAATAAAGTACTCTATCTATCTATCTATCTATCTATCTAACTATGAATGAATGAAAAAAATGTATTGGTCACCACCACCACCAAGCATACACTTAGGTCATAACCAAAGGTTAGGGGTAGAAGCAAACGCTTGTGTAAAGCCCCCCCCTTTTCTTACAATTAAAATAAGAAAATCATCATGATCAGACATTTTGGACATTGTCCTTACTTGCCATCAAATAAACAACAAAGGATTTCAAGGAAAAATATCCTAATACAAGAAACAAAAAAAAAAGCCAAAAAAAGTAAATAAACAATACAACAGTCAAAAACCAGTGGGTAGCAAATAACAAAACAAACACAATCCATACATGCATATTCATACATTTTATAATCATCGTTTTATTATTATATTATATATATTATATTATATATATTATATATATAATATACATATATTACATATATTATTCTATAATCATCGTTTTATTATTATTATTATTATTATTATTATTATTATTATTATATATATACATATACCTATATATATATACTCATATATAGACACTTTTTCATTATTATTATTTTCTTTTTCTTTTTGTCCCCTACATCATTCAGTTACCAAGGAACTAAACTGTAATTTTCCATCATCATCTCTTTATACCTTTTTTAAAGACCAACACATTCTTACTGGATTTTAACCCTTCCGGCAAAGCGTTCCACAACTTCACACCACAGACAGATATGCACCTGCTTTTCATAGCTGTGTTACAGAAGGGTTGTTTCCAATTTTGTTCGCCTCTGAGGGCATAACCCCCCTCTCTTTCTTTGAACATTATAGGGCTCTATTCTCCCACAGGCCATCGGCGCTATTACGGGCCTTAACCGCAAAAAAACGTGCCTTGCGCCTGTTTCGGCAAGATAGCAATAGGCTTTAGGCTGCCAAATGCGCTTTAGGCCGAATGGGCGTGGCGCAGTCCCAAAGTGGGCGTGTCGGCGCTAAATACCAGCCTAGTGATATCTTGGGACCTGGCGTACATTTAGCGCTTTGCGCTTTTGAAAAGCAGGCCTATTCTGTGCCTTCACTGCCTCTTCTCTGTCACCCTTCTCTCTCTCTCTCTCTGAGTTCCCAGCATGCATTGTGTTTCTCCATTTCGCTACTAAATAGCAACCAAATGAGCCAAAATAGATATAAAAGGTAGTTCTAAATTAATGTGTAATGGTAACACAGCCTGCCATTGTCAACATTTCAATATTGGACCAAATAAAACATCGAAATGAAAACACCACCCTATGTGAAACATATATGTCCTCCTGGGCCTATATATACCCCTTGTCGAGTTAACGTGATTTAGAGAAGTAACAGCGGAACGCGCTTCGGAACGCGCTTCTAATGGCATCTGCTATACTGTGATGTCCCTCCAATAACTTGGCCCTATTTCACATTTAGTTTTACAATAAAAACACATTTATGCAATGACTTGACATAATGTAGGCTATATTTATGTGCATCATCCTTCCTGCAGCAGGCGAGAGAAAATGATATCTTTCTGGACAAACTTTCACCAATCTAATAGGCTATATTTTTCTAGCTGATGCATAGAACATTATTTTCACTTTGATATTGCTATAGTGTAGCGTATTTACATGCTTGCAGTATTTAAACTGCAGTTAGATTGGTTTGAGAAGCATCATAATATGGAATAATAGCCGATATATGGAGACAGACGGGATGAAGGGAGGTGGGGGGGGGGGATCAGAGGCTTGGGTTTCGTCTGGTTTTGCGGGATCAGTGGAATTGGAGCTAAAAAGGCAAGCGTGCCATTCGTTTATTGCACTTATCCAATGAGCATGACAGTGCATAATTTTACGCCTAAAAGGCGTGGTTGTAATGCTTTGGGCTGCATCTAGCGCCAGCACGACGATATCAAGTGCGCCTGTCCACGCCCACTGCTTTGATCTGCGCCTGCCGCTCGGCCTAGAAACTGCGCCGATGCAACGATAGGGCCCTATCTGTATGTTGGACGGGAGCACTCCCTTTCTGGCTTTATACACAATCAAAGCTGTTTTTTGATCCACCAAGTCCATGAATTTTAATGTTTTTGACTTTATAAATAATAAGTTAGTGTGATCATAGAATCCAACATTATTCACTATTCGTATTGCTCTTTTCTGTACTGTACAAACTGACTGTAGTGTGGTTTTGCAAGCATTACCCCATCTCAACACAGTAAGTTAAATAAGGTAAAATCAACGTGGAATAAAGAGTGTTCATGGATCTGTAGTTAAGGAAGTGTCTGACTTTGTTCAAAACCCAGATGTTTCTGGAGATTTTAGATCTTACTTTGTTCGCTTGGGATTTCCAACTGAATTTATGGTCTATTACTACCCCCAGAAAAGTATTTTCGTATACTCTTTCTAAATCAACCCCTCCTATCCTTAAACCTACCTGAGTTATTAAATGTGTTTTGCGATTTCCAAAAATCATAAACTTAGTTTTATTTAAATTCAAAGATAACTTATTAACATCGAACCACATTTTAAGTTTTTCTAGTTCTACTGTCACCTTCTCCATTAACCTCTGTAAACAGACATCTGAGTAGAAAATATTGGTGTCATCAGCAAAAATTACATATTTCAAAATATCGGACACATTACAAATATCATTTATATACATAATAAATAATTTTGGCCCAACTATAGAACCCTGTGGTACTCCACACATAATGTCAGCAGGTTTGGACATGGCATCTGCCACCTGCACAAACTGACTCCTGTACCTGATGTAACTCTTCAGCCATTCCAGTCCCACCCCTCTGATTCCAAACCTTTCCATTTTCTCCAACAGAATGTTATGATCTAAGGTGTCGAATGCCTTCTTCAGGTCTATGAAAATCCCCACAGCAAACTTCTTATTATCTACTGCACTTGAAAGTTCTTCCATGAGCTCCATCAAGGCCATCAAGGTTGATCTACTTTCTCTGAACCCATATTGACAATCAATTAATAATTTGTGTTTATCTATAAAGCAGTCCAGTCTGGCAACAAAAAGCTTTTCAAGAATCTTTGAAAATTGAGATAAAAGTGAAACCGGTCTATAATTGGTATATCATTTTTTATTACCAGCCTTGAACAATGGTATTACTTTCGCTATTTTCACTTTTTTCAGGGAAGCAGCCCAACTGAAAAGATAAATTACAAATATGGGTTAGAGGCACTACAATGACCGCTATTACTTCCTTAACTAGAGACATGTCTATCCCATTCCAATCTGTGGATTTTTTGTTTTTAAATTTATTAACAAGTTCAATAATCTCTTTTTCATCAACTTTTTTCAGGAATATTGTTGCAGAATTTCTGTTACTATAGAATTGCGCTGCACTGCCCTCTACTGGCGGTGTTATCAACTCCGCCAGTTTTGGGCCCACTGAAACAAAGAATTTATTAAAACCTTCAGCTACTTCATTCATATCACTGACAACTTTTCCATTGTCAATAAAATGACTGGGGTAGCTAGTGCTGGTGGTTTTGTTTGTGATAATTTTATTTAGTATATCCCATGTTCCCTTGTCATGTTATTTTTATTAATTTCTAGTTTATTATCATAAAACTCCTTTTTACTTTTTTTAATGATATCTATTAATTTGTTTTTGTATCTTTTATATTTGGTTTCTTTGTCTTTACATCTATATTTAATACATTCTCTGTACATACTGTTCTTTTTCTTGCAAGCGTTCAGTATACCCCTGGTAAGCCAAGGCTTATCACTATTCTTGTTTTTGCTTTTACTTTGCCTGACTGGACAGCTTTTATTGTATTGTGCTAGGAAGGAATCCAGAAACAATTCATATGCAGTATTTACATCCTGGGCCTGTAAGACGTCACTCCAATCCTGAGACTTCAGGTTCTCTCTAAAAGCATTCACAAAATCCACAGTTCTCGTTCTTCTATGTCTGATGTTGTTGTCCTCCCTTACTTTAAGATTACAGTCATATATGGCAAAGACTGGCGATGGTCAGTAATGTCCTTCACCAAAAGTCCGCTTACTATTTTATTGTCCATATTGTTGGTAAATATATTGTCTATGATTGTGGCTGAATGTGAGGTAATTCTACTTGGTTTAGTAATTGTGGGATATAGGCTCATCGCATAAATGGTTTAACTGAAATCATTTATCGCTGAATGCTTATTTGGATTTAGCAGGTCTATATTAAAATCGCCACATATAAACAAGACCTTCTGCTCAGTCTTTACATATGCTTTTTCTATCCACTCCTTGAACATAGTTATGTCATAACTCGGGGCCCTGTAAATACAGCTTATCATAATATTTCTATTTCTACTCATGTCAATCTCAATGGTTGTGAGGTCTCCAGACCATATTTCAAGCAGAAGGCCACTCACGCATAATCCGATCATCCCCTGACGACAGTCAAGTTCTAGCATAACGTGGTCAGTCAAAAGTCCTAGTATAACGTCTGCTATGACGTCAAATATGACGTCAGTTAATCCTCATATATATAGCAAGGGTTCTACGTCACCTCTCTCTCTCTGGCCGATCATAGCAGCAGTAGCTTCACGGCAGTCCATCTCCCTTGAAGCCGTCCTCCGAAGCGTTGTTTTGCTCCACATCTGCAGACCGAATCAGCATCCTCAAGCCTTCTCCACCCGTGGATATTCACCGCAGATCTCAACGCTCCCCACTCCATTCCTGGTATGTCGGGTTCCGAGCCAGAGCTGTCCATGGACAGCGACGACAGCTTAGACATCGCTTCCCTGTTCCGGACCGGCCACGGAGCGTACTTGCTTTCCGAGGCGTCTGATGAAGACGTTGGCGAAGCGGCTGGACCACAGGCTGCCAGCATAGCCCCGACGAGAAGGCCCAGCGCGCGTTCCCGTGGCACGGGGCGTGCCACTGCGACGGCCCGTGGTAGGAGAGCAGAAGACGAAGCGCCGCGCCGTGGACGCCCAAGAACGCGTGCGAGCGTGCCGGAAGGAGAGGCCGCTCGGCGCGGACGTGCGAGAGGCCGCGGGCGAAGACCAGTAGAGGCAGCTGCCCCGAGAGCTGGGAGGCGCCGGGGAAATGCAGGCCGCGGGGCCGCTGCGAGACGCCACGTCCTTCCTGGTCGCACTGACCTCCAGGCCGCCGCCCCGGAAGCGGAAGCGGCCCCATTCGTAGCTCCGCCGAGCCGACAGGGGTCGTCAAGAGCCATTCTGCTGTCCCTGCTAGATGCGAGCAGATCAGTAGAAGCCCGTCTGAGCGCCCTGGAAACCCCCCCCACGTTCGCCGCAGCCCAGCTGGCGCAGCAGCCGATCCTGCACCCGCCCATGCAGCAAGCCGACGTGCTCCCCACCACCACCCAACCCGCCCAGATGAACACTCTGGCGTCCGCCACGCCCGCCATCCCATTCGGTATGCCTTTTGTTTCTCCCTGTGCCAATGTTTCTCCCAGGCTAAGGTCCAAGATTTTAAAGGGCAGAGACATTAATTTAGTTAGCATACTCCTGCCATCTCCCGAGTGTAAAAGGAAGGTTACGGGTGACCCAGATGGCCCCGTTTATTTAAAGTCGTCCGACCCCCGCCTGCCCAAAGACCTTTCCTTATGTGACTTCCTGAACACGTTTGGCGTCTACCGTGACGTGATCTGCGAAGTGTACCCAGAGCGCCGCCATGAGCTAGACAAATATCTAGCGCTAATAGGGGACCTCTACTCCAACCACGGTAAACTATTTTACCAATATCATAAAGCATTCTCCGCTAAAGCCGCCCTGATGATCACTCAGGCAAATAGGCGGCTTGACTGGTCCATCATGGACATGCAGATATTCACGTCGCTGGTTAGCAGGCGGCCGGCGAACACCTGTTACTCGTGCGGCGAACCGGGGCACTCCGCACAATTCTGCCCAAAGGCGGCCTTTCAGTCCGGCGCTGCCCCCTCCCGGGCGCCCGGCACCAGCGGGTCCTCCCAGGCAGGCAATCAGGTGCGTAACTATGGCCTCAACACGCTCTGCAAATATTTCAATGAGAACGTGTGCACGGTCCCTAACTGTTCCTTCCTGCACTCATGTAGCTTCTGCGGGGACGCCCACCCCCGCTCCGCCTGCCCGCGAAGGAACCGCCCCCCAAAGCTGGCCCTCAAGAGGGAGAGATCGGGCTTTCGGGGATACTAAAACTCCACCCCTCCACCCCCATCGACGTCCCAGCTCTAACACAGGAGCTGTCCCTTCACCCCAACCGCCCTTTCGTCGACTACTTATTGTCCGGCCTCTCCCAGGGGTTCAGGATAGGCGTAGTCTCCCCCCCCCCTGGCCCCCCACATATCAAAAAAATTTGCAATCCGCCCTCAAGGAACCCGAAGTAGTCTCCCAACTTCTCGCCAAAGAACTATCTAAGGGATTCCTAATCGGCCCCTTCAAGTCCCCCCCCTTCCCGGTGTTCCGGACAAGCCCAATAGGCATCGCCACGCGCAAATATTCCGGCAAGAAAAGAATGATAATCGACCTCTCGGCACCCCGGCACAGCCCCACCCCCAGCATAAATAGTCTAATTCCCCCCGAACCCTTCTCCCTCCACTACGCCACAGTAGACCACGCCATCCTCCTTATTAAGTTTGCGGGGAGAGGCGCCCAGCTCTCTAAGGCCGACATCTCGAACGCCTTCAAAGTCATGCCCATCCATCCCTCCCAATGGCCGCTGTTCGGAATCAAATGGGAGTCGAGGTTCTACTTCGCCGTCAGCCTCACGTTCGGCTGCAGGAGCAGCCCCGCCATCTTCAACTCCCTATCAGAAGCGCTATGCTGGATCCTGCTGAATAACGAGCGTCTCCCCGCCGTGCTCCACATGCTGGACGATTTTCTGCTGGTGGACCCCCCGTCGGTCCCCTCGGTCTCCCTAATTAAACTGAAGGGGGTGTTCCGAAGGCTAGGCGTGCCTCTAGCAGAGGAGAAAACCGCCGGCCCCGCGTCATCACTCGAATTCCTGGGCATCAACCTCGACTCCGAGCTCATGCAAGCCTCTCTCCCCCTCGAGAAGCTCACCCGGATCCGCGAAATCGCCCAGGCTCATACGTCCGCCACCCACGTCACCAAACGGGAGCTCCTGTCCCTCCTCGGCCACTTACATTTCGCCATGCGCATAATTCCCCAGGGCCGCTCATTCATTTCTAGGCTGCTCGACTTGGAGTCCTCAGTCCCCGGGCTCCTCGACCCGGTCACCCTCGACGGGGGCTGCCGGTCCGACCTCCGGTTCTGGTCTCACCTGTTATCGGACTGGAACGGGGTTTCCTTCTTCTACGAGGACGTCGTCTCGTCGGCTGACGACCTGAAATTTTTTACAGACGCGGCCGTGGGCTTCGGGGGGCTTTTCGGAGCCCGGTGGTTCACCGGCCCATGGCCGCGGCAGTTCGCTGGGCTGGACCAGTCCTCCGCGCTGTACGAAATCTACCTAATAGTGGTCGCATGTCACCTGTGGGGGCGTCTCTGGGCAAGGAAACGGATAGCCGTAAAATGCGACAACGCAGCGGTGGTTGCCATAGTCAATAAGGGGCGTTCAGCATCCCCGGATATCATGCCTTTCGTGCGGCGCCTGACCTGGCTCTCAGTCGCCCATAACTTCATTATAGTAGCCCAGCACCTCCCCGGTCACTCTAATATCCTTGCGGATCATCTCTCCCGTTTCAATTTTCAGGCGTTCCGCAGACTCTGCCCCGAGGCCGACCCATCTCCAACGCTGATCCCTCCATTCTCCGCCCTCACCCTCTCGTAAGCCAGCCCCCCCCCGTCCTGCCCCCTCATCACCACAATCCCCTTCTCACCAATCTACTCCACACTGCCCAACTCTTTATCAGGAATGGTCTGGCCAGTTCCACGGTCAAAGCCTACGATTCGGCCTGGCGGTCATTCGCTTCGTTCTGCGTCTCAGTGGACCTTCCCACTTACCTGGTCCTGCTCCCCACGGTATGCGCGTTCATTACTTTTTGCGCAACCACCCGACGTCTGCGCCCCCGCTACATCCGCAGCCTAGTGGCGGGGATCCAGTTCCACGCAAGGCGATACGACCCCGCGTTCCCCAGCCTGTTCTCTTTCGCCATCATCAAGTCCCTGCTAAAAGGGATCGCTAAGGCCTTCCCGTCCGCCCCAGACGCCAGGCGTCCCATCACCCTCCCCGTGCTGCGGCAGCTGCTGACCCGCTCGAGAGAGGCCAGCCCCTCACCACTGATAAATGCCCTCCTAGAATGCGTATTTTCCCTAGCCTTTTACGGATTCCTCAGGGTCAGCGAGTTCACTTCCCCCACAACGTTCGACCCCGCACGGGACGTGACCCTGGCCGACCTAAAGTTTTACCCCGACCACTACAGCATCGCCCTCAAACACGCCAAAGCAGGCGGGGCATGCTCCATTGTCATCGCCCGGAACAATTCCCCCTTCTGCCCCTTCTCGTCCATGGCTCACTACGTCAGGCTCAGGCCTCAGACCGGCCCCTCGGCCCCCCTGTTCCTCATCGCACCTTGTCACCACATGACAAGATCCTGGTTCATCCTGCACCTCAAGCAGACGCTCCAGCAATGCAACCTCCCGACAAAGAACTACTCCAGCCACTCCTTCAGGATCGGAGCGGCCGCCGAGCAAGGAGTGTCCTCCGCCTCCCTCCAGCAAATGGGCCGCTGGTCCTCATCGGCATTCTCCAGCTACATCCGCCCGGAGCAGGCGGCCATACTGGCGGCCCAAAGAACCCTCCTCCCTTAAATCGGTGAGCATGGCAACAAACAATGTCCCGGACGTCCGTGCCGATAAAAATGTCTCGTTGGTGGTGGCTCCCCGAAAGCATGGCGCCCAGCAAGGCGCAGTAAATTCCCCGGCTCATTTTTGGGGGGGGATAGAGAAAGAGAGAGCAGAAAGTCAGGGTAGTTGCGCCAAGGCAGCCAAGTAGGCCAAGCCGGGAAGCGCCAAGCTAAATTTTAATGTACCAAGATCGAAGGCCCGACCGAGTTGGGAGCGCCAGCCGCAAATAGCTGTAAGTCGCTAAAAAGGTCAAAGGCCGGAAAAGTACAATCGCGAAGCGCCAAGGCGGCCAGGTAGGCCAAGCTGGGAAGCGCTATCGCGAGGTGCCCGACCGAGTTGGGAGCGCCAGCCGCAAATAGCTGTAAGTCGCTAAAAGGGTCGAAGGCAGGAAAAGCAAGATCGAAGGCCCGACCAAGTTTGGAGCGCCAGCCGCAAATAGCTGTAAGTCGCTAAAAAGGTCGAAGGCCGGAAAAGTACGATCGCGAAGCGCCAAGGCGGCCAGGTAGGCCAAGCTGGGAAGCGCTATCGCGAGGTGCCCGACCGAGTTGGGAGCGCCAGCCGCAAATAGCTGTAAGTCGCTAAAAAAGGTCGAAGGCAGGAAAAGCACGTACCAAGATCGAAGGCCCGACCGAGTTGGGAGCGCCAGCCGCAAATAGCTGTAAGTCGCTAAAAAGGTTGAAGGCCGGAAAAGTGCAATCAACTACTGGCGCCTGCAGATCTCAATTAACCTCCGGTAATCAGATCTTCCTTTTGGGGGATCTCCTAGCCTATGCAGGTGCCCTCCTCTTGCCTCAAGAGCAGCGCCACTGGCCAATGGAGTCAAGCGCCAAAATATTTGCCATGCATGCCGATTGCTAAATAAAGTTTGTCTAATCCTACCAACTGGCCTCTCTTGATTGAAGTGAGGTCTCCAGACCATATTTCAAGCAGAAGGCCACTCACGCATAATCCGATCATCCCCTGACGACAGTCAAGTTCTAGCATAACGTGGTCAGTCAAAAGTCCTAGTATGACGTCTGCTATGACGTCAAATATGACGTCAGTTAATCCTCATATATATAGCAAGGGTTCTACGTCACCTCTCTCTCTCTGGCCGATCATAGCAGCAGTAGCTTCACGGCAGTCCATCTCCCTTGAAGCCGTCCTCCGAAGCGTTGTTTTGCCCCACCCACCTCCCCAGTCCGCCACCAACGAGTCTTGACTCCTGATCCCCCACGGGGGGGGGATCTCCTAGCCTATGCAGGTGCCCTCCTCTTGCCTCAAGAGCAGCGCCGCTGGCCAATGGAGTCAAGTGCCAAAGTCATTCTCCACAGCCACTGTCAATCTGTCCACTACACTGTACTTTAATCTTCTGCATACAATGCTGTTCCCCCTCCTCCTTTTTCTGTTCTGTTTATGTAGTTCAACTCATACCCTGGAATTTCAAATTCCTCACATCTACCCTCCCCAATCCAGGTTTCCGAAATTGCAATAACATTGAAAGGCCTTATGCCAGGATCAGACTACACGATATTTTTTGTCGTTCACGATGTCACCATGTCAGACGAGGCCATCATACTGCCATAAATTCGTGACATGTCTTGGTCGGGAGACTGGCCACACTACAAGTGTATTCTCGCTTGACACCGACAGAGCGTCGTATGCCACCGTCATCACGTCGTCAGCTGTCGTCAGCGAGTTCACAGGTCGTTGGGGAGGCGGACCTGTGAATGAAATCTCCCAGCATGCTTTGAGGCCACTACATTGACAAGAAATAGCAACCAAATCAGCCTAAATAGGCTAAAGTGGTAGATCGAAATAATGTTTATGTTAGCACAACATGCAATTGTAGAAGATTTCAATATTGGGCAAAATCAAACATTGAAATCCAAACACAACCCTATGTGAAACATGTATGTAATCCAGGTGCTATATATATCCCTTGCAGAATTAACGTTATTTGGATGAGTGACAGGCTCTACTGTGATGCACTGTTATGTCCGCTCCAGCCTCCAACTTACTTCATGTGCACGCCCACTATTTTCTTGCCAGCTGCTGCGAGACGAGAAGGAAGAGAAACGAACATGCAGCCGACTCTGCTGAGCTCAAAGCTCATGTTATTTGTAGTGAGCAATGCCCATTGAGGCGTTTAAACGCAAATTAAAACACCCTGGCCTTTTTATCTCTTTTATTCTTTTGAGCGGAGCGGAGCGGTGAGTGCGAGCGGGTGAAATCTGTATCGAGCGGGGAGCGGTCTCCCCAGGACCTGATACCTGTCTTCCGGGGTGTCACACTAGGCGAAACCATGTCCAAAAGACTGACATGCCAGTCTTTTCGTCAGGGCGTCGTGAGGCGTCCTAGACGTCCCGACTGGTCCCGACGCTGGTCTTTGATTATGTCACACTACAAGAGGTGAAGACGGCCGATCGTCGTCCCCGACGGTCATATTCGGGCCCGACGCTGAAAATCTGTCGCGCACGACCAAATCGGTCTAATATCGGGCTGAATTCGTGTAGTCTGAACCAGGCATTAGCAATTCTCTTAAGGCTGGCTCACACTACAGGATTTTCGGGCCGATTTATGCCCGATTCACCCCTCCCGAGAATCGGAGGAGAAATCTGGCCTGGCAGCTTGCCAAGCTTGGTCGGGCCCGACTTTCGGCACCGATTATCTTGTAGTGTGAGCTGTTTGCAGATCCAATCTTAACCCTCCGGATCTGCTCAAAGCCTCATCGGGGCCGTCCCGATCATATCAAACATGTTTGATATTTAGGACTGAAAATCTGCGCGAATACATCATTCTGCTGCTGCGGGAGACTCCCGTCATTATCGTTAATTGACGCGGCTCATTTGATGCGCTGCACTGTAGGTATCAGATAGGCTACCAAATACCAACAGCACATGAGCAAATGAGTATTTGGGGGAAAATGTCACTAATTTATATCACAATGAATGACCAATGAATAAAAAGTTGTTATATCGTAGTTTTGAGCCCCTGCCAGTCAGAGGCTGTAATCTCCTACCTGTC